>NC_135961.1:56673229-56965729 GCF_053455715.1 Rhinoraja longicauda | reverse complement strand
AAGGGCTGAATGGCCTACTCCTGCACCTATTGTCTATTGTCTTGCTGCCCTGATTTGAACGGGAGACGCACAGCTCACGGTGGCGCAGCGGTAGAGTTGCTGCCTTACCACGGCAGTCACGGGGAGAACATACAGACGTACCCGTGGTCAGGAGCAAACCCGGGTCTGTGGCGCTGTGAGGCAGCAACTCTTACTGCTGAACATACAAACTCCGTACAGACGGTACCCATGGTCAGGATCAAACCCGGGTCTCTGGCGCTGTGAGGCAGCAACTCGTACTGCTGCGCCACTGTGCCGCCTTAAAACATCTTAGGATTTCTAGCAGTTAGTTCATTTAGCCAGCAGATTTCTGGTATTCTCACTAGACATGAACTTTCTCCTGTCGTAATAAAATCAGAAACTCCTGGAGGCGTTCAGCCGGTAAGGCTGCATCTGTGGGAAGAGACGGTCATGGAATTGTACGGCACTGAAACAGACCCTTCAGCCCAACCCGCCCATGCTAACCGTGGTGCCTTCATGAGTAGTCCCATTTCGCCCATGTTCCTCTAAAACGTCTCCTGTCTATATATCTGTCCAAATGTTTTTAACCTTTGTAATTGAAACCATCTCCGCCTCTTTCTCTGACAGCTCATCCCATGCATCCCACCATCCTCTGTGAGGGGAAAACCTCTTAGATTTCCTTTAAATCTCACCCCTCTTGCCTTAAACCTAAGCCCTCTTCAGAAATTCGACCCCAAACAGTAACTCTGTCTCTTCCCGCAGATGCTGCCTGACATGCTGAGTATTTGCAGAATTCTCTGGGTTTTGTGTTGAGATTTCCATCACCAAGTAGACAATTGAACCATCCTAACAACAACTGGAGAGCAGTCCTGAACAACTATCTACTTGATTGTAAACCCTTTGATCGGACTTTACAGGACTTTATCTTGCACTAATTGCTATTGAGGGCGTGCAGCGTAGGTTTACTAGGTTAATTCCCGGAATGGCGGGACTGTCATATGTTGAAAGACTGGAAGGACTAGGCTTGTTTGTATACACTGGAATTTAGAAGGATGAGAGGGGATCTTATCGAAACATATAAGATTATTAAGAGGTTGGATATGTTAGAGGCAGGAAACATGTTCCCAATGTTGGGGAAGTCCAGAACCAGGGGCCACAGTTTAAGAATAAGGGGTAGGCCATTTAGAACGGAGGTGAGGAAAAACTTTTTCAGTCAGAGAGTTGTAAATCTGTGGAATTCTCTGCCTCAGAAGGCAGTGGAGGCCAGTTCTCTGAATGCATTCAAGAGAGAGCTAGATAGAGCTCTTAAGGATAGCGGAGTCAGGGGGTATGGGGAGAAGGCAGGAACGGGGTACTGATTGAGAATGATCAGCCATGATCACATTGAATGATGGTGCTGGCTCGAAGGGCCGAATGGCCTACTCCTGCACCTATTGTCTATTGTCTAATCATTATTCACGTTATTCCCTTTATCATGTATCAGTACACTGTGGATGGTTCCATTGTAATCCAGTTAACACGCAACAAAAGCTTTTCACTGTACCTCAGTACACGTGACAATAAACTAAGCTCAAACCTGTAGAATGTTTTTAATTTCCTCCTCCCACGGGTTAACTGTGCATGACCAAGCATTGTATCACAAAATGCTAGAGTAACTCAGCAGGTCAGGCAGCATCTGGGAGAGAAGGAATGGGCGACGTTTCCGGTCGAGACCCTTCTTCAGACTGAGACTGACCAAGCGTTGTAACCTCCTACTATGAACATCAACTTCTCCAACTTTAGATAGTTCCTCTGTCCCTCTCTTCCCCTCCCCCTTTCCCAGATCTCCCTCTATCTTCCTGTCTCCACCTATATCCTTCCTTTGTCCCACCCCCCTGACATCAGTCTGAAGAAGGGTCTTGACTGGAAACGTCACCCATTCCTTCTCTCCTGAGATGCTGCCTGACCTGCTGAGTTACTCCAGCATTTTGTGAATAAATACCTTCGATTTGTACCAGCATCTGCAGTTATTTTCTTATACTACGCATTGTAACCTTTTCCTCTCTTTCAGGATTGAGGAGACCTGGAGGTTGTGGCAGAAGTTCCTGGATGACTATACTCGCTTCGACGAGTGGCTGGAAACGTCTGAGCGTACCGCGGCCGTGCCCAACTCCTCTGAGGTTCTCTACACGGTGGCCAAAGAGGAACTCAAGAAATTTGAGGTGCTGTAGCAAAGAGACTCCTTCAGCAGCCTGGAGAACCTCCTACCTCTGCCCCTCCTGGCCGTTCGAACGGTTTATGCAGAACCACATTATTGTTTGTGGCTGCATTTGTGACTTTTAACTAGGATTAGACAGGGCACCTCAGCTTTCTTCTTGTGCAGGAAAATAACCGCAGATGCAGGTACAAATCGAAGGTGTGCACAAAATGCTGGAGTAATTCAGCGGGTCTGGCAGCATCTCTGGAGAGAAGGAATGGGTGACGTTTCGGGTCTCTGACCCACTGAGTTACTCCAGCGTTTTGTGTATATCCTCAGCTTCTTGATTATTCGCGTTGCACTCATGGCGTTTCTTTAGACTTTACCTTCGACTTTAGAGATATAGAGTGGAAACAGGCCCTTTGCGCTGACCAGCCATCATCAGCGATCAGCTGACCAGCCATCATCAGCGATCAGCTGACCAGCCATCATCAGCGATCAGCTGACCAGCCATCATCAGCGATCAGCTGACCAGCCATCATCAGCGATCAGCTGACCAGCCATCATCAGCGATCAGCTGACCAGCGATCCTGGCAGTAGCACTATCCTATACATGAGGGACAATTTTACAATTTTTACCGAAGTCAATTAGCCTACAAACCTGTACATTGTATTTAAAAAAAGCAGTCACGTACTACTTGAGATTTAGTTTAGAGATACAACGTGCAAACAGGCCCTTCGGCCCACAGACCAGCGATCACCCGTACACTAGTTCTATCCTACACCCTTGGGGCGATTTACAAAAGCCAATTAACCTACAAACCTGCATGCTTTTGGAGCCTGGCAGGAAACCGGAGCACCCGGAGAAAACCCACGCAGTCACAGGGAGAACGTACAAACTCCGTACAGCCAGCACCCGTTGTCAGGATCGAACCCGTTGCGCCGTGAGGCAGCAACTCTACCGCTGCGCCACCCCCATGCTGCCCCGACAATTTCCTGCTCGCTTGAAGAAAGCTTCCCCACTAAAGTCTACTGATTTCTTCTGTCAGTGATTAGTTTGGGAGGGTGTCGAAGATTCCTGGCTCCTTGCAATGGTGATAGCATCAAGCAGTCAGACAGATGAAGGAATGCTGCCTGACAGGAAGTCATTTCAATTAACTTAGATTATCACAAGGAATTCTAAATAAAGACCACCGGAATGCGCACATTTGCAGCCAAAATTACACGGCTTTTCAAAGAAACCTTTGAAAAATCCAGCTTCAGGGAATCACAATGCAAGTTTATTATGTTGGGCCCAGTTGATTTACTACTTTACATGGACCAATTAAAAAGAAAAAGTGTTACTAATTGAGTGTTTGCAATTGTCGTGGAGAGTAATTGGGACGTTGTGGTCTGCTCTCCTTCTGTCCTCAGGCCTTCCAGCGGCAGGTGCATGAGAGCCTGACCCAGCTGGAGCTGATCAACAAGCAGTACCGCCGCCTGGCCCGCGAGAACCGCACCGACTCCGGCAGCAGACTCAAACAGATGGTGCACGAGGGCAACCAGCGATGGGACAACTTGCAGCGCAGGGTCACGGCCATCCTCCGGAGATTAAAAGTAAGGCTTCATTGCTGGGAAACCGGGAGAGGGTCTCTGCTCAAGATTCAGTCCACATCTGTACATCGGTGACGAATAGCATTGGGCGGAGCACCACCTCAATGGTGCTTTATTGCCATCTGTGCAAAACACGGCGAAGTTCTGTTTGAAGTAGTCAGATTTGGCACCAGTTCCGAAGTCCGGTCTGCTCGTTAGGTTCTATGGAGCAACGGCCGATCCGGGGCCAATCACCGTCGTCTGGGTTGTTCAACGTCCCCCTCCTCACCCTGTGCACCATTGTGCCTTGTGGTCACCTCCTACAGTCGACCTTAAGGGTGAGGAAGGTACATGCCCAGTTCACGTTCCGACCGGCCTTGCTCTTCGCGGCCTTGCTCCTCTTCGGTTCTCCGGTCTTCGGGGGACGAGCGGAGGCCGGACTCGGCGGCTTCTCCCCCTACAGGCCACGGCCCGCCAGGACTTTCTGCGTTTGGCCGCGCGGCCCACCGGGTCTCTCCGGGTGGGTTCCCGCTTCCACGGCGGGCGAGCCTGGCCTACTGTCGGTTATGGCCGCGGTTCGTCGTCGGGCCTGCCACGATCCATAACGTCTTCAGCACCATAAAACCTCTCGAGGCCCTTCTGAGGGACCGTCTTCTGTAGATTTGGGATTGAGATAAACAAGGAACGAGGACTAGGTGACAAAAAAACCTGGTCAAAGTCACTTGAATAAACTTTTGAAGCAGCATTTTAAAGGAGGAAAGTGAGATTTAGGACATTTTCTGGTACTGGGAGTCATTGGGAGAATGTGCAAACTCCGTACAGACAGCAGCCATAGTTAGGATTGAACCCGGGTCTCTGGCATTGTAAGGCAGCAATCTTACCTCTGTGCCCCCGGTAATGCCCCCCCTATACGTTTCCACACTTGGGTATCTTTGTTTAGCAACAACATGAAAGGTAGTGGGGGGTGAGTCAAACCAGCACACTTTGAGGGCAGAAACAATGCACAGTCTGGTTGACTTCTGATTGTGTGGCACAGAGTTCGATGGGTCTGCTTTGGAAGAGAGGGTAGTTTAATAGTGAACTTCAGGCGAAGCTAGATTAACTTACAGTGGCTTTCTCTCTTGTTTTGAAACAGTACTTTATTGGTCAGCGAGAGGAGTTTGAAACGATGCGGGAGAGCATATTGGTCTGGCTGACTGAGATGGACCTACAGCTGACGAACATCGAACATTTCTCTGAATGTGATGTACAAGCCAAGATCAAGCAGCTGAAGGTATTGCCAGATATCTGGGAGTCCTTATGGAGGCTGCTATTTTACCCAGGTGGTAGTGAATAGACACTGTGTTTAACATGCCACCCAAATCTCTTTTCCATTAACTTCATCCCTGTCTTAACGTTAAGTTGCTGGATCTGCATGCTCTTTCTACAGAGGCCGGTGAATTGATCTCTTCCATCAGTTCTGTGACTGTGATTCGAACCAGTGCTGTTAGCTTAATGGGTTAAATTAATGCAAGGTGTAGGCAATGCTAGATCAAATAGAAAATATATAGCAGGGTGGAAATCTGCAGAGATAATAAGTACCCAGAGTAGATTGTAAATCAAGTTGGACATCATGAGCCAAGAATGTGGAGTGTTTCAAACCTCGAATGTGTCCAACGCAGATAGGGTTAAGGTAAACATTGAGCAACGTTTTTCAGAGAGGAGAAATGGAGGGAGATTGGGAGCTGAAGGTGCTTGGAGGCAGTGCTGTACAGGGAAGGCAGGGCATGCTAGAACAGGGCGGGGTATTCATGTTCATAAGTGATAGGAGCAGAATTTAGAAGGATGAGGGGGGATCTTATTGAAACATATAAGATAATTAGGGGATTGGACACATTAGAGGCAGGAAACATGTTCCCAATGTTGGGGGAGTCCAGAACAAGAGTCCACAGTTTAAGAATAAGGGGTAGGCCATTTAGAACGGAGATGAGGAAGAACTTTTTCAGTCAGAGAGTGGTGAAGGTGTGGAATTCTCTGCCTCAGAAGGCAGTGGAGGCCAGTTCGTTGGATGCTTTCAAGAGAGAGCTGGATAGAGCTCTTAAGGATAGCGGAGTGAGGGGGTATGGGGAGAAGGCAGGAACGGGGTACTGATTGAGAGTGATCAGCCATGATCGCATTGAATGGCGGTGCTGGCTCGAAGGGCTGAATGGCCTACTCCTGCACCTATTGTCTATTGTCTAATTAGGCCATTTGGCCCATCAAGTCTACTCTGCCATTCAATCATGGCTGACCTATCACTCTCTCCTAACCCCATTCTCCTCCCCACAACCCCTGATACCCGTACTAATCAAGAATCCATCTACCTCTGCCGTACCAATATCCGTTGACTTGGCCTCCACAGCCTTAGAAACATGGAAACATTGAAACATAGAAAATAGGTGCAGGAGGAGGCCATTCGGCCCTTCGAGCCAGCACCGCCATTCATCGTGATCATGGCTGATCATCCACAATCAGTAACCTGTGCCCAACCTCTCCCCATATTCCTTGGTTCCACTAGCCCCCAGAGCTCTATCTAACTCTCTCTTAAATTCATCCAGTTAAATGGCCTCCACTGCCCTCTGTGGCAGAGAATTCCACAAATTTACAACACTCTGAGTAAAAAAAAGTTCCATCTCACCACAGTTTTAAATGGCCTCTCCTTTATTCTAAGACTGTGGCCCCGGTCCTGGACTCCCCCAACTCCCCCTTCTGTGGCAATGAATTCCACAGATTCACCACCACAGATTCATGGAAATCAGCTCAGAAATTCAGATTTGGCTCACTGCGGGAAGTGACCCAACGTGTGAAAGTTGTTCTTCAAAGTGTCTCTGGGCCTTTGCTCTGGCGGCTCCATCGCTCCAGGTGGCGACTGATTCTCTTTCCATCCCTCAGGCCTTCCAGCAGGAAATAGCGCTGTACAAGTCCAAAATCGAGTCCCTCTTCCATCAAGGGGAGCAGCTCATTGAGAAGAGCGAACCCATGGACGCCACGGTAATCGAAGAGGAGCTGGAGGAACTCCGGCGCTACTATCAGGAGGTCTTTGGTCGAGTGGAGCGCTACTACAAGAAGCTGATGCAACTCCCGGTTAGTGCTTGTATTTGTCCTCAGACAGGGCGGCACGGTGGCACAGCGGTAGAGTTGTTTCCTGACAGAGACAGAGACCCGGGTTAGAACCTGACTAAGGGGGCTGTCTGTACGGAGTTTGTACGTTCTCCCCGTGACCTGCGTGGATTTACCACGGGCGCTCCGGTTTCCTCCCACACTCCAAAGATGTACAGTTTTGTAGGCTAATTGGTTTGTAGGTTAATTGGTGTGGTATTGTTGTAAATTGTCCCTAGTGTGTGCAGGTGGTGTTAATGTGCGGGAACTCGGTGGGCCGAAGGGCCTGTTTCCGCGCGGTATCTCTAAACTAAAATAAATGTTGTTCTGGAGGGGGATGGGGTTGGACCAGTGCTTTTCCCGATGCTATGTCAAGTCCCACTAGATCAATAACTTGGTTTCCCCAAATCATTGGTAATGTTGCTTTTCAGGAATTTGCAGTGGAATACTGTTTGTCATAGAGTGATGGATACAGTGATGGATACAGTGTGGATACAGCCCCTTCGGCCCAACTTGCCCACACCGGCCAACAATGTCCCAGCTACACTAGAGCCACTTGCTTGCGCTTGGTCCTTATCCCACCAAACCTGTCCTATCCATGTACCTGTCTTAACTGTTTATTAAACGATGGGATAGTCCCAGCCTCAACTACCTCCTCTGGCAGCTTGTTCCATACCCTCACCACCCATTGTTTTACTTTCGAGGTACAGTGCAGGAACAGGCCCTTCGGCCCATCGAGTCCGCGCCAACCAGCGATCCCCCTGTACGTTAACACTATCCTACGCAAAAGGGCCAATTTTACCAAAGCTAATTAAGCTTAAAAACTGTACGTCTTTCGAGTGTGGGAAGGAAACCAGGGGAAACCCATGCAGTCACAGAGAGAACGGACAAACTCCGTACAGGCAGCACCCGTAGTCAGGATTGAACCCGGGTCTCTGGCGCTGTAAGGCAGCAACTCTACCGCTGTGCCACCCAATGTTGCCGAGATCCCTTGAATTGCATTGGTAAGGCATCTTGTTTAGTTTAATTTAGCTTATTATTGTCACATGTACCGAGGTACAGCGAAAAAGCTTTTGTTGCGTGCTATCTAGTCAAAGAAAAGAGTGGGTTGCAATCAAGCTATCCGCAGTGTACAGATAAAGGATAAAGGGTACAACATTCAACGGTTAATTGGCTTTTGTAAATTGTCGCTGGTGTGTAAGATAGTGCTGGTGTTCACGGTGATTGATGGTCGGCGTGGACTCAATGAGCCGAAGATCCTGTTTCCATGCTGTATCTCTAAAGTCTAATCTTTCTTGCTGTCCACAAAAATAATTGGATCTTTGTCAGTGGCTTTGGAGTTTAGTTTAGCAATACAGCACAGAAACAGGCCCTTCGGCCCACCGAGACCGTACTGGCCAGCAATCCCCGCACATTATCACGACCCAACGCGCACTAGGGACAATTTTACATTTATACCAAGCCAATTAACGTACAAACCTGTACGTCTTTGGAGTGTGGGAGTAAACCGAAGATCTCGGAGAAAACCGAAGATCTCGGAGAAAACCCACGCAGGTCACGGGGAGAAGGTACAAACTCCGTACAGACAGCACCCTTAGTCAGGATCGAACCCGGGACCCTGGCGCTGTAAGGCAGTAGCTCTACCGCTGTGCCACCGTGCCAGCCTGCAGGAGAAGAGATTGTGTCTAGGATTTAATACCCTGCTGGAAAGACCCAAACTCCAACACTGCCTCAGCTTGCATTAGAATTTTATGCTCGACCATCTGAGGTAAAATTTGAACCCATACATTAGGATTTGGAAACAAGAGAACTACTATTCGAATGCTATTGATGTTATAAACCACAATCAGCAATAATTGGCACCCCGGCGAAATCACTCCCCATCATCCTGCGCTCCAATGAATGAACTCCCAGCCTGCTCAACCTCTCCCTATAGCTCAGGCCCTCGGGTTCTGGCCATATCTCCTCTGCCCCGTTTCCAGCTTGGAGCCTTCCTTCATGTAACAGGGTGACCAGAGCTGGAACACAATGCTGTAAGTGTGGCCTCACCAATGTCTTGTGCACCATGTCTAGCTGACGGACGATGACCAGGACATGTCCGACCGGGAGGGCGAGCTGGACGACAGCTGCGATTTCTCCAGCATGCACTGGTTTGACGGGACGGGCGAGCAGTTGGCAGCCACTCCGCTGTCGCTGAGCCAGTCGGCGGGCTCGCAGCAGGCCCGGGGCACCCGCTCGGGCTGCAACACGCCGGCCAGCGTCGACTCCATCCCCCTGGAGTGGGATCACGACTACGACCTGAGCCGCAACCTGGAGAGCGCCGTGTCGCGGGTGCTGGAGGGCCGCAAGGAGGAGGAGGAGGAGGAGGAGGGGGAAGACCGCGACGCGGAGTTCTACCTCAAGGGGGCAGCTGAACTCGCAGGTGAGCTGGTCCACTCAGCCTGGGGGGGGGGGGGGAGGCTGGGGGGACAGAGGGGGCAGAGGGAGAAGGGCTTTGGGGCAGAGAAGGAACGGTTGTGGAATCATGGGGCAGACGAGGAGGGGAGACGGAGGTCTGGATGTTGACAGGAAGGGGCCATGATCCGTGGCAGAGGGGAGAGCGACACAGCACAGAGGAAGCCTGGAGACAGAGGGAAAGGGGACAATGGAGTCAGTGGGCAGAGGAGAGGGGATTGAGGGTGTCTGGGGCAGAGGGAAAGGGAACCAAGGTGAATGGGGATAGAGGAAGAGGGGACGAGGGTGTCTGGGGCAGACAGGAAGGGGTGAGGGAGTTGGGGACAGAGCGAGAGGGGCCAGGAGTCTGGGACAGTGGCTGGAGGAGTCTGGGAGGGAATAGGAGGGCTGAGGGAGTCGGGGGCAGAGGGGGTGGGCCGAGGGAATGTGTGGAGGCAGAGTGTGTTTAGGAACTTGGAGAATACAGGGTGGGGGTGTGGGGAAGTGAATGGGCCGAGGGGGTGTGGGGAAGTGAATGGGCCGAGGGGGTGTGGGCTACGAGGTGGTGGGACTGGAGGAGGAGAGAGCCCTGCCTGGAGTTGCATCAGTGCGGGTCACAGCAGGGTGTGATTGCCCAGGGAGGTATACATTGGGCGCTGAGCGGGAAGGTTCCGTAGGGTGACCAGATCTCTGTGTTGCCAATCCTACGTCAATAGTCAGCTGACGATTAGTGCAGGAGCAGGCCGCTCGGCCCATCAAGTCCATGGCAGCTCTCGGCAAAAGCATTCACGCACCGACCGGTCCGGCATCCTTCTGAAAAGCAGAATGAAGTCAGTCACCACTGCTCGGTCTGGTCTACTCCTGGTCCAAATCTGCCGTCCTCTTCCTAAAACGGTTGTGGAATCTCCTGCCTACTGTGTTGAAGCAGCACTGCGCAAAGGCAGCAGTAGAGAAACGATTTGCCTTTCCAATGCACTTTTCACAACTTCAGCATCTTTTATAATGCTTTCTGTCTGGTTATTTGATACTGACTTGTGATTGCAATCTATGAAACACGATAGCCACTTTATCATTTTGTGCAGGCAGTTAATTAGGTTACAGTGATTTTCTTTGAGGGTAAATTTAGTGCTGGGTCATCAGAAAAATCTCCCTTTTTTCAATTTGTGTCATTGGATTTTTTTGGTCCTTTGACGCGGACCAGTAGTTTGACGTTGGCAGCAGAAGGGACAGGCAATCCGACAGTGCTGCCCTCTGTCAGCACGGCATGGTCACTACCTGTGCTCCAAGGATGCGGCAACAAGACAATTAATGAAGCAGGGTCTGGATCCAAAACGTCACCCATTCCTTCTCTCTGTCCGGCTGAGTTGTGCTGGCATTTTGTTTCTGTCTAAGACAATGAATGAACCTGACCCGTGCGAAACTCGGGCTCTAGGAGGGCTAAAAGGAGAGAGCCTTTTGTGCTCGCGACATCCGACAGGTTGATAGATAGGTGGCATTCAGAAAATAGGAGCCTTGTGTTTGTTTAAGGATTGTATGTGATATGGACAATAGACAATAGGTGCAGGAGTAGGCCATTCGGCCCTTTGAGCCAGCACCGCCCTTCAATGTGATCATGGCTGATCATTCACAATCAGTACCACAATCAGTTCCTGCCTTCTCCCCATACCCCCTGACTCCGCTATCATTAAGAGCTCTATCTAACTCTCTCTTGAAAGCATCCAGAGAATTGGCCTCCACCCCCTTCTGAGGCAGAGAATTCCAGCAGAGTAGGAAGATGGATGTCTGACGATCATGGATGAAGTCGGAACGGGCACTGTTTTTTTGTCAGGCTCCCTTTTCCCAGATCGAGATGGGTGATTCTGTTCCTTGGAGGGAACAGAAACGGGGCGGTGTAAGCCGAGGGAAGATTGCACCAGGGACGTGTTCCCTGCAATGTGAAAAGAAGCTCGTACACTGGTGGGGAAAAATAATTTTGGAGTGTAATTTAAAGTTTTCTGTCACTCCAAGAATTTGGAACTACAAAAGGGCAGAAATTGTGTGACTGTTTAATAATTTGCATCTATAGGACTCTGCACATCTGTGCTCTCCGAACCTTTTTGAATGGAGGCACCACCTGTAGTCAATGGTTCTTTATCGTCACGTGCACAGACGTACGGTGAAATTCTTTTCTCACAAACAGTTTGGCAAAGTATTGCCATACCTGAGCACAATCCCCGATTAGTACAAAGTGCTGAGAAATAGTCCACTGAGACCGCATGTAAGAGTCGCCAGGTTTTGGTGTATATGTTTGTACATCGGCATCTGCAGTTTCTTGTTTCTGCACAATTTTATTGTATGTTATTCACAGTTCTGTGGAATGGATTAATCTTTAGTTAACAGGAAGTCTTTAGACTTTACTTTAGAATTCAGAGACACAGCACAGAAACAGGCCCTTCGGCCCACCGAGTCCGCACCGACCAGCGATCACCTCCTGCACTAGCACTATCCTACACACTCGGGACAATTACAATTTTACCAAAGCCAATTAACCAACCTACCAACCTGTACGTTTTTGGAGTGTGGGAGGAAACCGGTCCACCTGGAGAAACCCCTTGTGGCCACTGGGAGAATAGACATAGAAACATAGAAAATAGGTGCAGGAGTAGGCCATTCGGCCCTTCGAGCCTGCAACGCCATTCAATATGATCATGGCTGATCATCCAACTCAGTATCCTGTACCTGCCTTCTCTCCATACCCCCTGATCCCTTTAGCCACAAGGGCCACATCTAACTCCCTCTTAAATCTAACTCCAAAGACGTACAGGTATGTAGGTTAATTGGCTGGGTAAAGGTAAAAATTGTCCCTAGTGGGTGTAGGATAGTGTTAATGTGCGGGGATCGCTAGGTGGCACGGACTTGGTGGGCCGAAAAGGCCTGTTTCCGGCTGTATATATATGATATGATGATATGATAAATATAGCCAATGAACTGGCCTCAACTACCCTCTGTGGCAGAGAATTCCACAGATTCACCACTCTCTGTGTGAAAAAAAAGTTCTCATCTCGGTCCTAAAAGACTTCCCCCTTATCCTTAAACTGTGAATGTACATACTCCGTACGGACCAGTAGGCAGGATCGAACCCAGGTCTCTGGCGCTGTAAGGCAGCAATTCCTGGGAAACAAAAGTGTTGGCAACTCTAGTTGAGCAGTTTTCATTCAGAGTCTGAGCACTAGGCACCAGGAGTGTTGGTGTTAAACACCAGGAACCCACCCTGGGTGTTGGACTTCTAACAATCTAAATGAAGAGTCATCAGATAAATAGTACCACTCTGTCGCAAGTAATCAAATCTCCGGCAGGTCAGTGCCGATGCTCTTGCTGTGGTTCACGTTCTACGTTACGAAGAGTGAATGCTATAATTTTTACCTGCTAGATGTTTGTGTGGTGACCACGACGGAAGATGGCAAAGAGCGGAGAGGGGTCTTTGCCTGATGCCAACTGTGTTCTTATTTCCACAGATGTAGTGATTCCTGAAAGCCCAGAGGCCTATCTAAAACTGACTGAAAGTACTTTGAGATCCACTGGTAGGCATTCAACCACCCAAGCATGTTCTGGCTCTCCTGCATCAACCCCTACCAAAACCCAACCCATTTTAATACTGACCTTGCATCGTTCCTTCCTGACCTCCGATTTTGTGTCCCTCACTTGTGTTGTGGAATGCAAATCCAACCGTAAACTGAATTAACTTGCAGCTAACCTTTCTAAACCTACGTGGACCAGTCTAGTGGCCAGTGCATGCTTGTGCCATTGGAGTTGGCGGCCTGACTTGTACAGGTAGATAGACATAAAATGCGGGAGTAACTCAATGGGGTCGGGCAGCATCTCTGGAGAAAAGAAATAGGTCTTTTTGACCTTTCCTTTTTCTCCAGAGATGCTGCCTGGCCAGTTGAGTTATTCCAACATTTTATGTCTATCTACGGTATAAACCAGCATCTGCAGTTCCTTCCTACACCTTGTTCTACAGGTAGGTTCTGGATGATGAGAGTGTATGTGCTTCATCATCTGATTCTGCTCTAGGTTTTGGTGCTCAAACAGCCTCGTAGTTGAGTGCCCAGCTCCGTGCCCCCTTTAGCGTTGATTGGATTTGCATGGTGTTGTGGATTAGTTGGCAGCCGTTGACTAATCCTCCGGGTTCACCCCATGTCCTTGTCCCTCCAGCAGGGGAGCACGGCCACTTGGAAACGCAGATCCGGCAGCTGGACAAAGCCCTGGACACCAGCCGATACCACCTGCAGCAGACGGAGAACGTCATCCGCAGCAAAACGCCCACCGGTCCCGAGCTGGACTCCAGCTACTGGGGCTACGTGAGTCCGGGCTGTGGGGTGGGGAATGTCTCTGTCATCAGCAACACGGGTTGGAAACTTAGATGTTGGAAGCCTAGCTCTTACTGTGTGTGCATACAATGACCAGACATTCATTTGTGGATGTAGTTCAATAAGGATTTGAAGCTCCACCAACACTTTGTATATACGACTTCGGATCGACTGGTACATGATTACTGTTCCTAGCAGACCTTATCCCATTTGATTGTAGGTGATTCTAGTCCCCACAATGAAAACAGATTAAATGAAGTAAACCTGGATTAGGTGCTGAGCTAAACTCACCAGGCTCCTCGGGCAATAATAATAATGGAGGTTACGCATTTGGCAAAGTTTCCCACCAGCAAAAAAAGTAATGGCAGATAGTCACACCTCTAGGTGTGTAAATAACCTGGACAGGTACCACCCAACACCACCAGGTGCCCTAGAGCCACCACACTGTGTTGTCTCACTGAGACCCAGGACTCCACTGGCCCCACTGGTGATCTCCACAGTGGTTAGGCACAGCCTCCACTCCTAACGGCCCAAATGTGAATCCCCAATGAAACAAGGTCAAGTTTCCAGCAGATTTCCACTGAAACCACACTGGCCTAACAGCAGTTCAGTTTAGTTTAGAGATATAGCGTGAAAGCAGGCGCTTCAACCTGAGTCTTTGCGACCGGCGATCCACGAACACTAGTTCTACCCTAGGCACGAGGGACAGTTTACAGATGCCCATTGACCTACAAACCCAAACGGGTATGGAATGTGGGAAGAAACCAGTGCACCCAGAGGAAACCCATGCGGTCACAGGGGGAACGTACAAACTCCGTGCAGACAGCACCCGTAGTCAGGATTGAACCTGGGACTCTGACACCGTAAGGCAGCAACTCTACCGCTGCGCCACTGTGCCGCCCCTGTCTGTAATATAAACCAGAGGATACTGAGTTGGTCCATGCCCTGTAAAGTTCCGCTCCCTTGCCCAGTTTGCCACAATTCCCACCCAGGTTGGTACCTCGTCTGCACCAAGGGAATGGGTGTGTTGTGTTGATCGCTGGTTCGCCCATTGCTACCTTTGTACGCCCCGCACGTGCTTAACCTGCCGCCTCTTCTGTTCCTCAGATGAAACTCTTGTCGGAATGCCGTGGGAGCATCGAGACGGTGAAGAGGGTAGGGCATAAGCTCAAAGAGGAGGAAGATAAGCTCTCCGGCTTCATCAACCTAACAAGTACAGAGACCCAGACTTCTGGTGAGTCGCCAATGCCAATCCAGCAGCAGAGGAGAGATGAACTACCGCAACCATTACGAAACATTTTGACAAGCGCACGGATAGGACGGGTTTAGAGGGATATGGGCAGGTGGGACTAGTGTAGATGGGATGTTGGTCGGTGTGGGAAAGCTGGGCCGAAGGGCCTGCGTTACTCTATGTAGTTTAAAACATGATGTCCAGTCATTTTAATGTATTTGAGTGGAACAGATGAATGTGGAGCCATGTCTGGGGATTTGGGGCATCAGGGATTCATTGATTAGACAACAATCGCATTATCCTTCATCGTGTGGGTAGTGGGCTGCAGAAGGCAGGCTGGACCTTGGTCTTTCGATGCCTTGCAGTTTCTAAACCTGTGCCTGGTTTGCAGGCAGAGATGGTCTTGAAAGGGGCGTGACTGCAGTGGGAATGGCAAGGTGGTTCCAGATGCTGTTGAAAGGGCTGTGAATGTAGCACAAATGCTGCCTGGCAGCGAATTGATCGAGAGCAATTAGGGCGGCACGGTGGCGCTGCGGTAGAGTTGCTGCCTTACAGCGCCAGAGACCCGGGTTCGATCCCGACTAAGGGCGCTGTCTGTGCGGAGTTTGTACATTTTCCCCGTGACCGCGTGGGCTTTCTCCGGGAGCTCCGGTTTCCTTCCACACTCCAAAGACGTACAGGTTTGTAGGTTAATTGGCTTCAGTAAAAATTGTAAATTGTCCGTAGTGTGTAGGATAGTGCTAGTGCACGGGGATCTCTGGTCGGCGCGGACTCGGTGGGCCGAAGGGCCTGTTTCCGCGCTGTATCTGTAAACTAAACTAAGACGTTGGTGTGAAAAATCAGCAGCCCCATTGTCATTGCATTGAGGCACCAGGATGCAGAAACGAGGCTGGTGGAAACGTATGTAAACATCTTGTGCGTACACTCGAATCGATCCAGAAGCCTTCTCTGTCTAGTAACTGGTGGCAGTTGCTCTCCACCATCAGTACCTAATCTCATCGAGCTGGAGTAGGACCACTGTGCGGCTCTGGGTGAATGCTGTTCATCGCTGTTCAAAGTCTCCTAATGCTTCAAAATTGGCAGAACCATCAACAACTCGAGAAAATCGGGCAAGGGGGAGCAGGCCAATTGGCCCATTGAGCCTCCTCTGTCATTCCTTGTTTAGTTTAGAGATACAGTGCGGAAACCTGCCCTTCGGCCCACCGAGACCGCGCTGACCAGATTATTAAAGGGTTGGACACGTTAGAGGCAGGAAACATGTTCCCAATGTTGGGGGAGTCCAGAACAAGGGGCCACAGTTTAAGAATAAGGGGTAGGCCATTTAGAACGGAGATGAGGAAAAACTTTTTCAGTCAGAGAGTTGTAAATCTGTGGAATTCTCTGTCTCAGAAGGCAGTGGAGGCCAATTCTCTGAATGCATTAAAGAGAGAGCTAGATAGAGCTCTTAAGGATAGCAGAGTCAGGGGGTATGGGGAGAAGGCAGGAACGGGGTACTGATTGAGAATGATCAGCCATGATCACATTGAATGGTGGTGCTGGCTCGAAGGGTCGAATGGCCTCCTCCTGCACCTATTGTCTATTGACCAGCGATCCCCGCACACTGACCGTGGTTGATCTGCCTCTTGCAGCCACTGAACTACCTGGTTCTCCAGCAATTTATTTAGTTACAATACCCTAAGTCTGAAGTTTCAGTGAAAGCAAGTTTCACACTTGCGTGCACAACTGTTGGTCAGAGCCATAATCTATCTGATGTGTTACATTACTCAACCTCCTGTTGTGTATTTAGCTGACAGGAAGGAATTATCATAGATTGCTGAAAAGTCTTGTAGTTTATCATCTCGTGTGCAAATAAAATGTGCTGGAAACCTGTTGATCTCAAGGCCAAGAGCTTCTTGACTTCGAGAGGGCGGCACAGTGGCACAGCGGTAGAGTTGGTGCCAGGGACCAGGGTTCGATCCTCACTGCAGGTGAAGTCCGGTACGGAGTTTGTACATTCCCACCCGTGACCGCGTGGATTCTCTCAGGGTGCTCAAGTTTCCTCTCACTCTCCAATGATGTGCAGGTTTGTGGGTTAATTGGTTTCTATAAGTTGCCCCTAGTTTGAAGGATAGAACTAGTGTACAGGTGATTGTTGGTTGGTGTGGACCCGGTGGGCTGAAGGACCTGTTCCCACACTGTATCTCTAAAACGGGGTGGGCAGGAGAATGGTGTTGAGAGGGAAAAATAGATCAGCCAAGATTGAATGGCAGAGCAGACTCAATGGGCCGAATGTCCTATATCTTATGGACTTGGTGATATTCTCATGAATCCCCCAGGCTAGTTCAAGATTCAGCCCGAGAAGGAACATTTAATGCCAGAATGATTTGGACTGTTTCTACAACTGAAGGTATAATGAATGAGATTGGGGCAGAGGTGAGGTTTAGATTTGTTTAGTTTAGTTTAGAGATACAGCACAGAAACAGGCCTTTCGGCCCACCGAGTCCGCACTGGCCAGCGATCCCCGCACATTAACACTAACCTACACACACTAGGGACAATTTACGTTTATACCAAGCTTACAAACCTGTACGCCTTTGGAGTGTAGGAGGAAACTTGAAGATTTCAGAGAAAACCCACACAGGTGACGGGGAGAACGTACAAATTCCGTACAGACGGCACCCGCAGTCGGGATCGAACCCGGGTCTAAGGTGCTGTGAGGCAGGGATAACCTGCTAAATCTGTTAGAGGTGACCTGCTAAATGTGTCTTGCTTCCTGTGCAGGCGTGATCGAGCGCTGGGAGCTGATCCAGGCCCAGGCTCTCAACAAGGAGCTCAGAATGAAGCAGAACCTGCAGCAGTGGCAGCAGTTCAACTCTGACCTGGTGAGTGTGTGGGAGTGGCTGAGTGAGACCGAGGAAGAGCTGGAGCATCTCAGCAGGCTGGACAACAGCACCGACATCCAGACCATCGAGCTGCGGATCAAAAAGCTCAAGGTACGCTCCCACATTTATCCTTTGCCCAGCAGTGTCTAGATGAACCTTCACCTTGAAACTAAATGACTCACAGCTGGCCTCGCAACGCCAGAGACCGGGCTTCGGCACTGACCTCGTGTGCTGTCTGTGTGGAGTTTGCACCTTCTCCGTGACCGCACGGGCCTCCTCCCACACTCTATGGATGTGCGAGTTTGTTAATTGGCCTCTAAATGTTCCCCGAGAGTGCAGGGGGTTGCTGTGAAAGTGGGACAGTGTAGATCTAGTGTGAATGGGTGATGGATGGTTGGGGATGGACGGGTGGGCCAAAGAGCCTGTTTCCACGCTGTGTCTCAAAACTAAACTGGCGGGCAGCACAGTGGTGCAGCCGTAGAATTGCTGCCTTACGGTGCCAGAGACCTGGGTTCAACCCTGACTTTGGGTATTGCCTGTATGGAGTTTGTACGTTCTCCCTGTGACCGCGTGGGTTTCTCCAGGTGCTCCGGTTTCCTCCCACACTCCAAAGACGGGAGCCTCATACCTACAACCCAGCCTCATACCTACCTTTCCTTTCAGAGGCCTATTAAACCCCATCTCCTTCACCAAGCTTTCAGTCCCTAGTTGAGTGTATCAGTTTTAGTCCAAAGATAGACCCAAAATGCTGGAGCAACTCAGCAGGGCAGGCAGCATCTCTGGAGAGAAGGAAAGGGTGACGTTTCGGGTCGAGACCCTTCTTCAGTCATGACCCGAAACATCACCCATTCCTTCTCTCCAGAGATGCTGCCTGTGCTGCTGAATTACTCCGGCATTTTATGTCTACCTTTGGTGTATAACCAGTTGATTTTGTTTTAATTGCAACATGGTTTTCTTTTGGAGTGTGGGAGGAAACCCATGGGCAGTTCCTTCCTCACATCAGTTTCAATCTAATAATGTTCCTGTAACTCTTTGTGTAAGTGTGGGAAATGGCACAGTTTAAATCTACTGGGATTATCCGTGTGGAAATTAGCATACTCCCCATGCATTTGGGTTGGGAATGTGAGAGGTGGCACATTCTCCCTCCCCTTTGCCAACTCCCCCATTCCCAATCCAAATGCAATCCTGATCCTAATGTACTGGGATTGTATTATCCTGATTTTAAAAATACAAAAGATCGTCCATGCTTTGGTACAATCTCCTTAAAAAGGTTCCTCACACAATATTGGTGTCTCTACCCTGGTAGTTTTGCTGGGTTTGGTGTGTTACTGAAGATAGACACACATTGCTGGAATATATGAAATAACTCCTATTTTGCTTGGGCATCTTACAACTCAACGGTATGAATATTAATTTCTCCAATTTCAAGTAACACTGGTCTCGACCCGAAACGTCACCCATTCCTTCTCTCCTGAGATGCTGCCTGACCTGCTGAGTTACTCCAGCATTTTGTGAAATAAATATCCTCATCCTCCCGAGTCATCCTAACAGTTGCACTGTTTGCTTCCTTGTATCCCTCTCATTAGCCCATTTGCCCCAGCCAACAATGGGCCGTTAAGAACTCCACCTTTCTGGAGGTCATCTTGCTGGCCCTGATTTTATCCTGGCCTTTTCTCGCTTTCAGTTTCCCACCTTCCCCCCCTCCGTCTTTCAGTCTGAAGAAGGGTTCCGACCCGAAACGTCACCTATTCCTTTTCTCCAGAGAAGCTGCCCTACCTGAGTAGCTGTGTCTACTCCACTGGGAACTACTCCAGCAGTTTGTGTAAACCTAAAAAACCCACGTGTCTCTGGGATGTGAGAAGGAGCCAGAGCACGTGGAGGGCACGTATGCGGTCACATGGAGAACATGCAAACTCCACACAGGGTCAGGATCGAACTCGGGTCTCTGGTGCCGTGAAGCAGCAGCTCTACCTGCTGCGCCACTGTGCCGCCCACATGTGCACGCGAAGGACCTTATAATGGCTGACATCGTTTCTCATCCTTAATGTGTGTAGAGCTTGTGTTTTCAGTGCAGTCTGGGATCCCTCCTGCGATTGATCCGCATCAGTGTTCCTTTAAACGGGCGTGAACGCACTGATTCAGCACTGATAAGTAAAACTACTTTTGTCAAAACCTGTGTACGTAAAACGGTTAAAAACCTCCAATGTTCACAACAACACAAAAATGTCATGCTTCAGTAAACTGACCTTGAATATCAATCCTGCTTTATTATGGTCCAACGTGAGTCACCATGCATTAAACTTGTACGCAAACTCTATGCCAACAAATCAACAATGTTTTGGTGCTTGGTACTTCAGTTGATTTTGTTTTAATTGCGACGTGGTTTTCTTTTAAGCATTTTCATTATGATTGATTTTCCTCTCAGCAATCTGGATTCGTTCTGAGGACTCCCATTGGTGGGGAATGTTCATATGCTATAGCCCCACCTGTGACACTGCAATGTTGATATGCCATAGCCCCACCTGTAACACTGCAATGTTGATATGCCATAGCCCCACCTGTAACACTGCAATGTTGGCAATGTTGATATGCCATAGCCCCACCTGTAACACTGCAATGTTGATATGCTTTAGCCCCACCTGCAACACTGCAATGTTGATATTCCATAGCCCCACCTGCAACACTGCAATGTTGGCAATGTTGATATGCCATAGCCCCACCTGCAACACTGCAATGTTGGCAATGTTGATATGCTAGAGCCCCACCTGTAACACTGCAATGTTGGCAATGTTGATATGCTAGAGCCCCACTTGTAACACTGCAATGTTGATATGCTAGAGCCCCACCTGTAACACTGCAATGTTGATATGCTATAGCCCCTACCTGTAACACTGCAGTGTTGATATTCCATAGCCCCACCTGTAACACTGCAATGTTGATATGCTTTACCCCACCTGTAACACTGCCCCACCTGTAACACTGCAATGTTGATATGCTATCACCCCACCTGTAACACTGCCCCACCTGTAACACTGCAATGTTGATATGCTATAGCCCCTACCTGTAACACTGCAATGTTGATATTCCATAGCCCCACCTGTAACACTGCAATGTTGATATTCCATAGCCCCACCTGCAACACTGCAATGTTGATATGCTATCACCCCACCTGTAACACTGCCCCACCTGTAACACTGCAATGTTGATATGCTATAGCCCCCACCTGTAACACTGCAATGTTGATATGCTTTACCCCACCTGTATTAGGGAGGTGTAACTGCTGAGCAACACACTGGCCATTTCCATTGCTTTCAGTCTACAAATCAGTCCCCATTTTAATCGCAACATAAATTTGCATAGCAGCATAACATAGAGAAGCAGCCTGATGAAGGTTTATGAGAGTGATCCCAGGAATGATTGGGTTAACATATGTTGAGCGTTTGAAGGCCCTGGGCCTGTGAGTTTAGAAGGATGAGGAAAGACCTCATTGAAAGGCCTGGATAGAATGAATGTGGAGAGGGTGTTTCTACTAGTGGGAGAGGACCAGAGGCCATAGCCTTAGAATAAAAGGGTATACCTTTAGAAAGGAGATGAGGAGTCTGTGGAATGTGGGAGGAAATCGGAGAAAACCCGTGCAGTCACAGGGAAAACGGTACAAATTCTGTACAGATACCTATATCCTGTACTAGCAACAAACCCAGGTCCCTGGCACTGTGAGGAAGCAACTCCACTGCTGCGCCATCATGGCGCCCAGATGAGATGAACAGGGCACTTCAGATTATCCTATGTGCTTGTTGCAGCAGCTACAAAAGGCGGTCGATAATCGGAAAGCCATCATCTTGTCCGTCAACCTGTGCAGTGCCGAGTTCACGCAGTCGGACTCCAGCGACACCGAGGAGCTGCGGGAACGCCTGAGCCAAATGAACAAGCGGTGGGACCGAGTCAGCAGCCTGCTGGAGCAGTGGCGTCGCACTCTGCAGGATGCCCTCATGCAGTGCCACGTACGTACTGCTGGTCGCGGGGAGTACGTACAAACTCCACATAGACAGCACCCGCAGTCACAATCGGTCCCGGGTCTCCGGCGCTGTAAGGCAGCAACTCTACCACTGCACCACTGTGCAGCACACCAGCTAAGTTTAGAGATACAGCATGGAAACAGGCCGTTCGGCCCACCGAATCCATGCTGGCCATTGATCACCCATTCACACTAGTTCTATACTATCCATCATACTATCTATAAGGCAGCAACTCTATCACTGCGCCACTGTCTCTCCCAACTTAAGCTAAACTTTCTTTAGTCAAGTCAAGTCAAGTCAATTTTATTTGTATAGCACATTTAAAAACAACCCACGTTGACCAAAGTGCTGTACATCTGATTAGGTACTAAGGAAAAAAAATGAAACATACAGTAGCACGCAAACAGTTCACAGCGCCTCCTCAATGAGCCTCAAACGCTAGGGAGTAGAAATAGGTTTTGAGCCTGGACTTAAAGGAGTCGATGGATGGGGCAGTTCTGATGGGGAGAGGGATGTATGTAGGAAGAAAAAACTGGAAGAAAAACTGCAGATGCTGGTTTCAATCGAAGGGAAACACAAAGTGCTGGAGTAACGCAGCGGGTCAGGCAGCATCCCGGGAGAGAAGGAATGGGTGACGCTTCGGGTCGAGACCCTTCTTCAGACTGATATCAGGGGAGGGGGCAGGACAAAGATAGGATGTAGTCGGAGACAGGAAGACTAGTAGGAGAACTGGGAAGGGGGCGGTGGTAGAGAGGGGAAGCAGAGACTACCTGAATTGGGAGAAGTCAATGTTCAAACCGCTGGGGTGTGAACTGCCCAAGCGACGTATAGATACATCGGCGAGACCAAGAGCAGGTTCGGCGATCGTTTCGCTGAACACCTCCGTTCAGTCCGTCTCAACCACCCTGATCTCCCGGTGGCGCAGCACTTCAACTCCCCTTCCCATTCCCAATCTGACCTGGGCCTCCTCCATTGTCAGAGTGCAAATTGGAGGAACAGCACCTCATATTTCGCTTGGGCAGTTTACACCTCAGCGGTTTGAACATTGACTTCTCCCAATTCAAGTAGTCTCTGCTTCCCCTCTCTATCACTGCCCCCTTCCCAGTTCTCCAACTGTCTTCCTGTCTCCGACTCCATCCTATCTTTGTCCCGCCCCCTCCCCTGACATCAGTCTGAAGAAGGGTCTCGACTCGAAATGACACCCATTCCTTCTCTCCTGAGATGAGTTACTCCAGCATTTTGTGTCTACATTTCTTTAGTATGGTTGGTTGAGGAATGTTATAGCGTTGTACTGCTGGCGCTATCTTTGTAAATCTTCCTTGCATGTTGTTCTCCTCCAGTGGCCCTTTGATTATTATAGTGGGTGCACCTTATTCAAAGGCGGAGCGAATCACACTTGATACAAGGAACATATCCAAGTATTACTTCTGTCACTGTGAAGATAAATCCTAATCACTGTTTTGCTAAATTGCATGAGGTTATTAACCTGCTCTGAACCCTGGAAGGACTCCTTCATTCTTTAAATAGACCCTTGGGATTTGTTTATACAATCTGACAGACCAGATCTTTTGGTTGAGGATCTCAAATGAAAAGTGAGCATTATGTGGGGAGAATCAGACTGAAGCGCGGAGTTGGGTCCTGGAATAGATCTTGAATTCTTTTACCTTCTGACTCGGGGAGATGCTTCTGAGCTAGGTCAGACTCAATGGCAGACATTTTCCAATTAGATGGATGCAAAAAAAATGGAATAACTCAGCGGATCAGGCAACATCTCTGGAGAAAAGGAATAGGCGACGTTTCTGGTCGAGACTCTTCTTCAGACTTGACCCGAAATGTCACCTGCTCCCTTTCTCCAGAGAAGCTACCTGATCCGCTGAGTTACTCCAGCTTTTTATGTCCATCTTCGGTGTAAACCAGCATCTGCAGTTCCTTCCTACACATTTTCCAAGTCAACTTCCCGTTGGTTGGAATTGGGAGGTCTACCAGTTTATCTAAATTTATCTTGGACTAAACGTTGTACCCTTTATCATTTATCTATGCACAGTTGGCAGCTTGATTGTAACCATGTATCGCCTTTACTTTGTCTGGCTAACACGCAAACAAAAGCTTTTCGCTGTACCTCGCTCGGTACACGTGACAGTAATAATAAGCTGAACTAAACTACCGTGATGTACCTGACAATGACTTTGCGTCTTCTACATCTGCAGGATTTCCATGAGATGAGCCATGGCCTGCTGCTCTGGCTGGAGAACATAGACAGGAGGAGGAATGAGATCCTCCCCATTGATCCTAATCTGGATCAGGACACCCTACAGGACCACCACAAGACCCTGATGGTGAGCCCGATGTCGGCTTTACTTCTGCCCTTCGTCTCGTGTCAATGTTATTTGTGAATCAGTGTGACAGGAGAGCAGATAATGGTCAGGGTAACACGGAGGGAGAGAG
Organism: Rhinoraja longicauda; assembly: GCF_053455715.1. NCBI lineage: Eukaryota > Metazoa > Chordata > Chondrichthyes > Rajiformes > Arhynchobatidae > Rhinoraja > Rhinoraja longicauda. Next base: position 56,941,529 of record NC_135961.1, on the reverse strand, counting down.
TAAAGTGAAGGAGTCGCGTGGACAATACCTGGACACACTCACTAAGCTAGCCGCTGACTATTGGACTTAAATCAGGGTTTCACAATGATGTTCTTCAGACTCCCACTAGATGGCGACATGTCTCAGGGTGAGGATAACATGGAAGGTGAAGTACATGGGCAGGCATGCGGACACAAGGAATGACACAGTGGCCTAGCGGTAAAGCTGATGCCTTACAGCACCAGAGACCCAGGTTTGATCCTGACTACGGGTGCTGTCTGTACGTCTCCCTGTGTCTGCGTGGGCTTTCCCTGGGTGCTCCGGATTCCTCCCACGCTCCAAAGATGTGCAGGTTTGTAAGTTAATTGGCTGAGGTAAAAATTCTAAATTGTGTCATGGGTGAAGGGGGTGATTGCTGGTCGGCACGGATCCAGTGGGCCGAAGGGCCTGTTTCCACGCTGTCGTATCTTTGTACACAAAAGTATTTGTTTGATTAAAATATTTTGTAGTATCATATAAAAGGGGAGTGATTGTTTGATTGAAATATAAAGCAAGGAAACAAGCCCTTTCGGCCCACCGAATCCACACCAACCATTGATCACCCGTTCACACAAGTTCTGTTGTCACTTTTGCACCACTCCCTACACACCAGGAGCATTTTACAGAGGCCACAACCTACAACCCCACCTGTCTTTGGAATGTGGGAGGAAACCAACGCGGTCATAGTGAGAATGTTGTACATTCAATCTCTCACTCATTTAGACATTTGATAATTGTAACGAGAACAAAAGTTGCTGCTAAAATGTAGAATATCTCACATATCTTCGAAGAGATCCCCCTCCCCTCCCCCACTCACCATCAACAACACCACAGTCACATCTGTGGAGTCATTTAAGTTCCTTGAAACCATCATCTCCAGGGACCTTAAAGATGGGGGCCACCATCGACTCCACAGTCAAAAAGGCCCAACAGAGGATGTACTTCCTGCGGCAACTGAGGAAACACAATCTGCCACAGGCAATGATGGTCCAATTCTATACTGCTATCATTGAGTCCGTCCTCACCTTCTCCATCATGGTCTGGTTTGGCTCAGCCACCAAGCACGACATCCGGAGGCTGCAACGGATTGGTCGCACAGCTGAGAAGGTTGTTGGCTGCAACTTTCCCCCCATTGACGAACTGTACACTGCAAGGGCCAGGAAGCGAGTGGGCAAGATCATCTCTGACCCCTCTCACCCTGGCCACAAACTCTTTGAAGCACTTCCCTCTGGAAGGCGACTCCGGACTGTCAAAGCATCCACAGCCAGACATAAAAACAGCTTTTTTTCTACGAGTGGTAGTTCTACTCAATAACCAAAGTCTGTAGTCTCTTTTTTGCTCTGGTTTATTTTCACCCACATGTTTAGACCGTAATGTATCCATATTGTTTTGATGTGGTTATGCTTTATTCTTAATTGTTAACTGTATGTTTGTGTTGTCATTTGTGAGCGGAGCACCAAGGCACATTCCTTGTATATGCACATACTTGGCCAATAAACTTATTCATTCATTCATTCATTCATAAATGGGGCTTTATTTCGACTTAAGATGGAAACAAAATGCTGGCGTAACTCAGCGAGTCAAGCAGCATCTCTGGAGAACATGGTTCCCTCTGAAGAAGGACCCAAAATGTCACCTATCCATGTTCCCCAGAGATGCTGCTTGACCCGCTGAGATACGGCAGCACTTTGTGTCTACCTTTGGGATAAGCCAGCATCTGCAGTTCCTCCTTGTTTAATCCTTGCTTATTGTGATTTAGCAAATCAGACGGGAGCTGCTGGAGTCGCAGCTGAAGGTGGCCTCTCTGCAGGACATGTCCAGCCAGCTGCTGGTGAACGCGGAGGGCAGGGACTGCCTCGAAGCGAAGGAGAAGGTCCACGTCATTGGCAACCGTCTCAAGCTGCTCCTGAAGGAAGTCACGCAAGACCTGAAAGAGCTCGAGAGACTCCTGGACAACGGTGGCAGTCAAGCGGTACGTCATCAGAATCAGTCCACAAATGCATTCACTCTACAATGTCGAAATTCTGTACCAGTCAATGCAGCACCGTCTATGTGGAAGTGGTCTGGCTTAGGGTGAAGTTAGTCGGGACACTCAGATCTTTCTTGCCCTGGGATTTTATCTGACCACTCGAGAGAGTTTGGGGCCACACAAACTCACACCACTGCTGGTGGTGTGAAGAGGTGGCTAACCTTTCTGGGTGGAGTACTTTATGCTGCAATAGTATTTACCACTTCTTACTAAGTAATACATTTCTGAAATTTGTCCCCCCACCCCCCTATTGTTTACGAACTAAAACAAACAGTCTCGTTTCAAAAACTCTCGAGAGGATGTTGCCAGGATTTGAAGGCCTGAGCTAACCAGGGAGAGGTTGGGCAGGCTAGGAGTGTATTCCTTGGAATGTAGCAGGATGAGGGGTGATCTTATAGAGGTGTATGAAATCATGAGGGGAATAGATAGGGTAGATGCACAGAGTCTTTTACTCGGAGTAGGGGAAATCAAGAACCAGAGGGCATATGTTTAAGCTGAGAGGTGAAAGAGTTAATAAGAATCTGAGGGGCAACTTTTTCACACAGGCGATAGTGGGTATATGGAAGGAGCTGCCAGAGAAAGTAGTTGAGGCAGGTACTGTAACAACCTTTAAAAGGCATTTGGATTAGGTACATGGACAGCAAAGATTTAGAGGGATATGAACCAAGCACAGGCAGGTGGGACGAGTGTAGAAGGGGCATGTGGGTCGGCATGGGAAGGTTGGGCCGAAGGGCCTGTTTCCATGATGTATGACTATGGCACTGTGACCAAGAAGTTCCAAAGATATAAAGAGGGTATATTTTGTTAATCCCCATTACATTGAAATTGAGTCTTAACAATATTTGTTCACGTTATAATTGCAACTGTTGTGTTAATCTCTGTTCACACCATTGTGTGCCATGCTAGTGAGTAGTGTCTCACCATTTTGTGTTGCCTTGGACATACCAAAGTGGTGCTTTGTCCTCGACAAGGTCTATTGGCACTGTCAGTCTATCTCATACTCTAATGGTGTTGTGTTAGCCATTGTTCATTCATGCTAAAATATTGTGTGCTTTTAGTGTTCATTCACGTTTCAATTGTATGAAATGTAAAGAGTCCATTCACGTCGATGTTGTGTGTGTTACTGGTGTTTGTCACTTTAAAATTCTGCCAGATGTTAGTTTGCGCCATTCACGTTAAAATTGTGTGTAGTGTTGGTGTTCATTCGGGTTAACATTGTCCGTGCTGTTAGCTGGTGCTCATGAATGTGGCAATGCATATGCATCATGAAGTACCATTCATGGTTTTAGACTTTGTTCACTCATACTTGTTAATTATGTACTAGCTGCTTTGTGTCTACGTCAACTATAATTGTGTGTGTGTGTAATGTTAGCAAGTGTTGATTCACACCATCTGTATGTGTGTGTGTGTGTGAGGGGCTCATTGCTGCCATTGTCGTGCATTGTATTAGTGTGAGTCATTCTTTGGGTCTGTTTGTTTGGTTTAGTTTAGAGACACAGCGCGGAAACAGCCCCTCTGGCCCACCTAGTCCGCGGCAACCAGCGATCACCGTTCACTCGTAGTACTAACCTACGCACCGGGGACGATTTACGATCATTACCGGAGCCAATTAGCCCACAAATCTGCACGTCCTTGGAGTGTGGGAGGAACCCGGAGCACCCGGTGAAAACCCACGCTGTCACAGAGAGAACGTACAAACTCCGTACAGACTGCACCCATAGTCAGGATTGAACCTGGGTCTCTAGCGCTGTAAGGCAGTAACTCTACCGCTGCGCCAACATGCCGCCCCTGCTGGGAAGGGAGCAGAGAAGGTTTTCGAGGACGTAAATCTGCAGCTCCATTGTCAGCACAACTTGAATCCTGATTAGCGACCCCATTACACCAAGAGAAGTCGCTCTCATTTCACTTCTCCCATGGAGTCACCACGTACCATCATTAACTTGGGGTCATCCACTGTGAGCTCAGGGTCATGTAATCGAGCGTCACTTGGCCTCTGGTTGCTTCCAACGGCACAGGTTCCTCCTTGCCCCCGCCCTCCCCCCCCCACAGGTTCCCCCTTGCCCCCCCACAGGTTCCCCCTTGCCCCCCCCCCCACAGGTTCCCCCTTGCCCCCCCCCCCACAGGGCCTAAGGGCTGGAAACCCATCCACTTAATAAAATTTGACACTCCATCCCATCCACTTAATAAAATTTTAAAACAACCTTGAGGTAAAGTTTCATCAAATCAAATCCAGATTTGCCACCCTCACCAATAAAGTGGAAGGGGAGAGCACGTGCTGGCTCGAAGGGCCGAATGGCCCACTCCTGCACCTATTGTCGATTGTGTGCTCAAAACCATTGCATTAATGGTGGAACTGCAGAGCCAGTTGTATGTAGAATGTGCTGCTTCAGCAGGGAGTCTCTGCTCCCTGAGGAAATCATAGTCAGCCTTGAGCACAGGGACAGAGGATTCAACAAGTTGGGAGCATTGGAATAAAAATAAACTGCAGATGCTGGGTTATACTAAAGATGGACACAAAATGCAGGAGTAACTCAGCGGGTCAGGCAGCATCCCGAGAGAACGTATCCCGAGGTGACATTTCGGGTCAGGACTCTTCTTCAGTCTAAAACCTGAAACGTCTCTTATCCATTTTCTACAGAGATGCTGCCTGACCCGCTGAGTTACTCCAGCATTTTCTGTCTATCTTTGGGAAAATTTTATGAGTTAGTCTTGTGGATTAAATTTTAATAAATTGCAACAATTGCAAATGCAACGTATTATTTAATTGAAACTATTTAGTAGCTGCATGTTAAGGCTTAGAGCTACTAGTGCCACATGTACCAAGTTACAGTGAAAAGCTTTGCTTTGCATGCTACCTAAACAGATTAGGGGTGGCTGCCTTGCAGCACCAGAGACCCGGGTTCGATCCTGACTATGGGTTCTGTCTGTACGGAGTTTGTACGTTCTCCCCGTGACTGCATAGGTTTTCCCAGGGTGTTCAGATTTCCTTCCACACTCCAAAAACGTACAGATTTGTAGGTTAATTGGCTTCAGTAAAGATGATAAATTGTTCTTAGTGTGTAGTGCTCAGGTACAGGGATCGCTGGCTGGTGTTGACTTGGTGGGCCGAAGGGTTTGTTTCCACACTCTCCCTAAACTAAACAAAACAAAAAAGATAATACAATACATAAATACAATCAATTTAAACTCAAGTAGGGCGAAGGGTGCAGAAATACATTACATACAAGCCGTACATTACACACAAGCCTGGGTTTTCTGCTGCTATTTTTGCCTTCATTTGCGATTCATTCCCTTCAGCCTGGCGAGGACACTAAAGTGCAAAACGTTGCTTGCGATTCCTAATTCTTACCGTTGTTTTTTTTTCTCCGTCTCCTTGTTGTTGGTGGTGCTCTTGTGGTGAGCTGGTTTAAGGACGTCTTCTTCCTTGCAGGACCTGGTGTCGTGGTCTTCGGCGGATGATTTGGACACGTCCGGCTCCATCAGCCCAGTGTCTGGTGCCAGCCTTTCCGCTCGATCCAGATTGGTAAATCTCCTCCACCACTCTCTTTAGCCAACTTGGTAGGGCAGGAACAAGCACTTGCCCCTTGCATTTGACAGCCGGTGCCATGATACCATACAAACGGCCTCCCCTTGCCCCCAACCCCCCAAAAATCAAGAAGTCCAGCCCAGCACCCCCTTCATGTTCCTCCTATTTGCTCCTCCCTCTCTCTCCCCTGCATGGAATCGAGAAAAACTGTAAATTTTACGTTCTTGTTTTTTGACTGTTTGTTCCCTTTGATTTTTGTTTCTGAGTTCTGAGCGGTTTATTTATTATTTGTTCCGATATTTCTGTCTGTTAATCAACCCTAGTTCTTTGAATTGATTTTTCTCCATTCGCTAATGGTAGCTTTTGTGAAGGAATACTGGCTCTTCATTACGTTCAGGCTTTCAAAACAGACAGTGATAAGCATCCTTTACACATCCCCCCACAACATTGTGACCGGTATTTAACCCTCATTCCCATAGTCTTCATACACTTGAAACTAAATACATGATCATGTTATTAGTAATTATGGTCTCTCTTGATGTATTCAAGAGAGAGTTGGGCAAACGGAATCAAGGGATATGGGGAGAAAGCAGGAACGGGTTACTGATTCTGGATGATCAGCCATGATCATATTGAATGGCGGTGCTAGCTCAAAGGGCCGAATGGCCTACTCCTGCACCTATTTTCTATGTTTCTAATTAGCACTATAATGTATGACTGGAGGTAACAAAAAAATCAACAAGTTAAACCGGATTATCAATAGAGATGGGTCTTTAACCCAGTTAGTTAAGTGTAGAGATACTGCAGGGAAACAGGCCCTTCGGCCCACCGAGGTAGGGTACTGACATGGATAGAAAGTTGGTTGACAGACAGAAAGCAAAGAGTGGGGATAAATGGGTCCCTTTCAGAATGGCAGGCAGTGACTAGTGGGGTACCGCAAGGCTCGGTGTTGGGACCGCAGCTATTTACAATATACATCAATGACTTGGATGAAGGGATTAAAAGTACCATTAGCAAATTTGCAGATGATACAAAGCTGGGTGGCAGTGTGAACTGTGAGGAAGATGCTATGAGGTTGCAGGGTGACTTGGACAGGTTGTGTGAGTGGGCGGATACATGGCAGATGCAGTTTAATGTGGATAAGTGTGAGGTTATCCACTTTGGTGGTAAGAATAGGAAGGCAGATTATTATCTGAATGGTGTCAAGTTAGGAAAGGGGGACGTACAACGTGATCTGGGTGTCCTAGTGCATCAGTCACTGAAAGGAAGCATGCAGGTACAGCAGGCAGTGAAGAAAGCCAATGGAATGTTGGCCTTCATAACAAGAGGAGTTGAGTATAGGAGCAAAGAGGTCCTTCTGCAGTTGTACAGGGCCCTAGTGAGACCGCACCTGGAGTACTGTGTGCAGTTTTGGTCTCCAAATTTGAGGAAGGATATTCTTGCTATTGAGGGCGTGCAGCGTAGGTTTACTAGGTTAATTCCCGGAATGGCGGAACTGTCATATGTTGAAAGACTGGAGCGACTAGGCTTGTATACACTGGAGTTTAGAAGGATGAGAGGGGATCTTATCGAAACGTATAAGATTATTAAGGGGTTGGACACATTAGAGACAGGAAACATGTTCCCAATGTTGGGGGAGTCCAGAACAGCCACAGTTTAAGAATAAGGGGTAGGCCATTTAGAACAGAGATGAGGAAAAACTTTTTCAGTCAGAGAGTTGTGAATCTGTGGAATTCTCTGCCTCAGAGGGCAGTGGAGGCCAATTCTCTGAATACATTCAAGAGAGAGCTAGATAGAGCTCTTAAGGATAGCAGAGTCAGGGGGGTATGGGGAGAAGGCAGGAACGGGGTACTGATTGAGAATGATCAGCCATGATCACATTAAATGGCGGTGCTGGCTCGAAGGGCCGAATGGCCTACTCCTGCACCTATTGTCTATTGAGTCCACACTGGCCATTGTTCACCAGCACTAATTGTATGTTGTCCCACTTTCTCCTCCAGTCCCGACACACTAGGGACAATTTTACAGAGGCCAATTAACCTACAAACCCATATGTCTTTGGGATTTGGAAGGAAACCGGAGCACCCGGAGGAAACCCATTAAGTCCGAGGGAGAACGTGCACATATAGCACCTGAGGTCAGGGTGGAGCCTGGGTTTCTGGCACTGTGAGGGCAGCACTGTGGTGCAGCTGTTAGAACTGCTGACTCAAAGCGCCAGAGACCTGGGTTCAATCCTGACTACGGGTGCTGTCAGTGCAGAGTTTGTACGTTCTCCCCACGATTGCGTGCGTTTTCTCCAGGTGCTCTGTTTCCTCCCACATTCCAAAGGTTTGTAGATTAGTTAACCTCCTGTAAATTGGCCCTAGCATATCGGATGCAAAAGTGGGATAACATGGAACAAGTGTATTGGGAGATCATTGGTCGGTGTGTTCTCGGTGGGCCAAAGGGCCTGTTTCCACACTGTATCTCTAAACGCTAATCTCTAGCAGCTTCATACAGTGCCACCCATTGCCTGACCTTCCAGTTTGGATGGAAGGCCACGAGGTGGAGGTAGAGGTGGAGCCATCACCTTTGACATTTGGCTCCCTCTTGTAAACAACCACAAGCTTTCATATCACCTCTTTCAATGCCATGAAACACCCTCGGTCCTCACGCGGGTCTCAAAACGAACATTAGCACCAAGGAAGAGATATTGGGGCAGAAGATCAAAGGTACTGTTAAGCGGCGACTTAAAGCAATGGAAGAGGAGTTTAAATGTTAATCCTGTCCAGCAGTTCTGCATGCAGGCTGTGGACCAAGGAGGAGATGGTAACTCCAGCTGAGTTACTCCAGCATCTTGGGTCTATCCTCAACGTAAACCTGCATCTGCACCTCCTTTCTACACATTTTGCCAGAGGAGGTAGTTGTGGCAGGTACCATCATAGCATTTTTATTTTTTTCATTTTTTTTTACAATAGGTGCAGGAGGAGGCCATTCGGCCCTTCGAGCCAGCATCGCCATTCAATGTGATCATGGCTGATCATTCTCAATCAGTACCCCATTCCTGCCTTCTCCCCATACCCCCTGACTCCGCTATCCTTAAGAGCTCCATCCAGCTCTCTCTTGAATGCATTCAGAGAATTGGCCTCCACTGCCTTCTGAGGCAGAGAATTCCACAGATTCACAACTCTCTGACTGAAAAAGTTTTTCCTCATCTGCGTTCTAAATGGCCTACCCCTTATTCTTAAACTGTGACCCCTTGTTCTGGACTCCCCCAACATTGGGAGCATGTTTCCTGCCTCTAATGTGTCCAACCCCTTAATAATCTTATAGGTTTCGATAAGTCCATTTAACGGACATTTGGACCGATACATTGGATAGGATAGATTAGGCAGGTGGGACTAGTGTAGATGGGGCATGTTGGTCAGCATGGGCACATTGGGCCGAAGGGCCTGTTTCTACACTGTCTGACTCCTGGGGTTATGCTGGACTGGTGGACAAGGACCAGTGAGGGTGATCGAGCTAAACAAACCCCAGACTACTCTTCCACAACCACCAATTGACCACTGTGGGTTCCACCTTTCCTTGGTCATCTCTGATTTGTACTGAGCCTTTTCCGACCTCTCGTTTCCCTCTCCCCTGACTCTCAGTCCGAAGAAGGGCCTCGACCCAAAACGTCACGTATTCCTTTTCTCCAGAGATGCAGCCTGACCCGCTGAGTTACTCCAGCACTCTGTGTCTGTCCCAGATTATAGCATGCACACTGTCAAATTCCACCTCCCCACACCACCCCCTCAATAACCAATCGATAAGCCATTGAACAACGTACTGTAGCCCGCAAGAAGAGCCAGTTTCCTTGTTATCATGAATATTAGTCGCCTCATCTGATTTTTTGCTGCACTTTTTTTATTTGTGTTCTATCATCAGTAGCTTTGTCTTAATTTGCCTGGACTGAACATTCTCTTTCTTTACCCCTTCCGTTCATTCCAAACAGCCACGAGGCATTTGTAGCCTCTCCCAGCCTGGAGCCTCAGTCAGCAGCCTATTGATCAGGTACCTTGTTCTCCTGGTTTCTACAAGTTTACCTCTAGCGCTCAGAGAGGATGATGGAAACTTCTAGAAAGCGTCCAGCAGGCTGAACACTCGGGGGGCAGGATTGGCAGGAGCACGTGCAGAAACTGCTTTTACAACGGTGCAAAAATTCCTTCAGGTCCAGGCCCATTGTTGTGCTAATTTATCGGCAGGATCTGATTGTTACTAAACTGGCTTCCAAAATCAATCAGCCAGCTCGAAAGGCACAGCAGTGATTGATGCCAGCTAAGAATTTTCCCACATTGATTCAGATATATGCACTTACCAGCAGGTCTCCAAAACGTTCCCTTGCACAAAAATGAGCTGTGCACGTTATATTATCCTAGAATATCAGCTAGTGTAATATCCCAGTTCCAAATGTAAAGTATGCCTTTAATCCCATTCCATCGAGTCATGTTTGGAGAATGCCCGATCAATGGAACACCCTTCTGTAGAGCCCTCCAGTCTTTTTAAAAAAAAAAAGCTTCCATCATCATCTTTGATCCTAGACTTTAAATAAATGGAGTTAATGGGTTTTGCAGTAACACCGTATTATATATACTCTTCAGACACTTCCTTCTGCTTCGAGATCGCTTTCACCGCAGATTAACAGGAAAACCACTGCTCTCTTTGCTTCTGTCCATCCTGCCTGCAGTGCTTTTAACCTGGCCACCAGAGGGCAGAATTGCAGCTTCATCCTGCTTCTGGCATCTCGCTCATCTCTGAATGTGTCTCATTTTGCCTTGTGTGTCCGACCCTTCTGTCTATTCCTCCACGTGTCTCAATCTCCCCCCCCCCCTCCCAACCCGGTCCAGCCTTCTCAACTGGCTTCTAATACAAAAAAAACCCACTAATGCACCTGAGCCCTAACAGTACTTGGAGGTAAAGTATGTAACTTCAGTGCAGCCGAGGAGCTGTGCGACTGACTAACCTTTGTACCAGTCCTATATGCTTCTAATGGCAGCGTTCCAATGCATTCTTTAACACCAGTCTTACTAGCAGCTGGCTCTAGAAACTTAACAGTGCTTGAAACTTGCTGAGCAACTTGCATTTGAAAGCTAATTCTAGCTGTGGCAATACAGAAAGGTCAGTGTGCTACTGCCTAGTTTATTGTTATGTTTCTTGTCTGTGTACAATATTTAATTTGTTACATTGACAAGCGCCGGTATAAATCAGTTTTCGTTGAATAGAGGAATAAATCAAGCGTGCTGGCCTGACAGTTTGTGGTCAGTATGCCTGTGTTTTATAAATATTTGATCTTGAACATTATGGCTTGAGCATTTGTTCTCTGATCAGCGTGCTTTGTGTTTGATCTCACAATGCGTGGTTCGACCACAGCCATGCACAGACTGCAAGGAGCATTAAGTGAGCATTGTTTCATGAAGTTCGGCAGCATGAGTTTCTCTGGAGAAGGAGTGGTATGTCCAAACATTGGGGAGGGGAAAAGCACTGTATTGGCTGGGAGCAGCAAATTCCTCTCTCTGACCTAAGTGGATAAGATGCCTTTTTTTGGACTAATTTCTCGACCTGCGGTCCCCTCAGTCGGAATGCGCTGCAGATTGGTGCGAACTGGAGCTGGGAACTGCGGTCTAGCAGGCCAGAGGTCTTCTGCCGGGGTTCGAGGTGCGGGTTAAGACCCAAAATGTCACCCATCCTTTCTGCCAAGAGATGCTGCCTGACCTGCTGAGTCACTCCAGCACGTTGTGCCTATCTTTGGGTCGAAGGGGACTGGAGAAGTCGGCAGGCTCTCTGGAGTAGTGCGATTTCCCAGGCCGAAAGGAAATGACCCTCGCGTTCAGCCACCTCCGCTTAACGGGGAATTGGATACGGCCGACCTACCGATTCGTGGGTTTAGAAATACAGCGTGGAGACGCCGAGTCCACGCCGATCATCGGCCACCCGTTCACACTAGTTCTTTGCTACCTCACTTTCCCATCCCCTCCCTGCACTACCGGGGACAGCTAACAGAGGCCAATTGACCTACAAACCTGCACCTCTTTCGAATGTGGGAGGAAACCCACGCGGTCACAGGGAGAACGTGCGAACACCGCACAGGCAGCATCTGAGGTCAGGATCGAACCTGGGGCTGGGAGGCAGCAGGATCACCAGCTGCCCCAGTGGGTCCCCGGTGTGTGCGTATCTCCTCTAAACCGACCTTACCCTTCAACAGAGTAAGATTCAACCCCCCATGTTACTTCCACCTGTCCAAGCGAACCCGCAATGCTTGGTTCGACTAGGATCAAGGTCTAACCAGTCAAACCTGGCCCGATCCAGGTCTCCAGGCATATTGTTGATTTAGATGCCTCATCACATCTCCCGGGGGTGTGTGGTCAAACCGGTCGAACTGTTGGTTTTATGAAACAAGCCAAACAAAATATTATTTTTATGAAATGTCCTGGTGTTGAAGGTATTAGTTACAAGGAGAGGTTGGGCAAACTTGGATTGTTCTCTCCAGAATGCCAGTGGTTGAGGGGAGACCTGATAGAAGTGTGTAAAATTATGCGAGAAATGGATAGGGTAGGCAGTCTGAACCTTCAGAACCCAGGGTGGAAACGTCAAAGACTAGTTAGAGGGCATTAGCTTTAAGGTGAGGGGGGTAAATTTTAAAGGGGAGATTATTTACACAGAGGGTGGTGGGTGCCTGGGCTGGTAGTGGGGCAGGCATGATGGTGCCGTTTAAGAGGCTTTTAGATAGGGACATGGACATGCAGTGAAAGGAGGGAGATGGATCATGTGTGGGTCGATGAGGTTAGTTTATCTTGGTGTTATGTTCAGCACCGACAATTGTGAATAGTTAGAGACCATAACAACTTGCATTTGCTTCATGTTAATGGAATATCTTCACAAACAGGTCAAAGAAAAGACTGGTGGGTGAGCAGGGGATGCAAACATTTCGGGTGGCACTGTGGCACAGCGGTAGAGACGCTGTCTTACAGCGCCAGAGACCCGGGTTCCATCCCGACTGTGGGTGCTGTCTCAATGGAGTTTGCACGCACTTCCCCGTGACCGCGTGGCTTTACGATAGGCAGATTGCTGGACAAAGATCGGAGATTTTGAGACAGGTGTAACCCCGAGAGCTTAAAGAGTTGTGAATTGTTAAGCTCGGGGATAGGCACGGTGGCGCAGCGGTAGAGTTGCTGCCTTACAGCGAATGCAGCGCCGGAGACTCAGGTTCGATCCTGACTACGGGCGCCGTCTGTATGGAGTTTGTACGTTCTCCCCGTGACCTGCGTGGGTTTTCTCCGAGATCTTCGGTTTCCTCCCACACTCCAAAGACGTGCAGGTATGTGGGTTAATTGACTGGGTAAATGTAAAAATTGTCCCTGGTGTGTGTAGGATAGTGTTAATGTGCGGGGGTCACTGGGTGGCACGGACTCGGTGGGCCGAAAGGGCCTGTTTCTGCGCTGTAGAATCTAAATCTAAATCTAAAAAAAACATTGCAAGTTGTGTATCCACTCTAAATGCGACAAGTGAATGGGGAGGGGGGGGGGGGCGTGGGGGGGAACAGCTGCAAGGGCAGCCAGGTTTCAGGGTGGGGAAGAGAGGAAGGGGAGGAGAGAGAAAGGGAAGGGGGGGGTGGTGTACTTGGGGGAGAAAGGGAATGGTGGGGGGGGCTGTTGTGGGGTAGTTACATAAAACTGGCAAATCCAATGTTCATACCGTTGGGTTGTAAGTTACCCAAGTGGACTACGAGGCACTGTGGCACAGTTTGCATGTGGCCTCACTTCGGCAGTGGAAGAACCCCAGGATAGAAAGGTCAGTATGGGAATGGGAAGGGGAGTTAACATGGTTAGCAACAAGGAGAAATGGTTGCGCTTGGTCCACCCGGTTGCAAAACCATTTTCACGCCCACTCCCACACCAAGCTTCTGTCCTGGGCCTCCTCCACTCCCACACCGAGCTTCTGACCTGGGCCTCCTCCACTGTCACACCGAGCTTCTGTCATGGGCCTCCTCCACTCCCACACCGAGCTTCTGTCCTGGGCCTCCTCCACTCCCACACCGAGCTTCTGTCCTGGGCTTCCTCCACTCCCACACCGAGCTTCTGTCCTGGGCTTCCTCCACTCCCACACCAAGCTTCTGTCCTGGGCCTCCTCCACTCCCACACCGAGCTTCTGACCTGGGCCTCCTCCACTCCCACACCGAGCTTCTGACCTGGGCCTCCTCCACTCCCACACCGAGCTTCTGACCTGGGCCTCCTCCACTGTCACACCGAGCTTCTGTCCTGGACCTCCTCCACTCCCACACCGAGCTTCTGACCTGGGCCTCCTCCACTGTCACACCGAGCTTCTGTCCTGGGCCTCCTCCACTCCCACACCGAGCTTCTGTCCTGGGCCTCCTCCACTCCCACACCGAGCTTCTGTCATGGGCCTCCTCCACTCCCACACCGAGCTTCTGTCCTGGGCCTCCTCCACTCCCACACCGAGCTTCTGACCTGGGCCTCCTCCACTCCCAGAGCTCTAGTGTGCTCCATCATTTGAATGTCCAAAGCTGACAGCCACAAAATGCCCAGTTGGTCCAAGATGACTGCCCCAAGCCCCTCTGACTTCAAGCACGATTTAAACTCCCCATCGCCAATTGCCCCCTCTACTTTCACCCCACACGGCAGCGAACAAGGAATCCGATGGTCAAGGAATCCGATGGTCTGGCAAATTCTCCACCACAAGGGCCGGTGTCGCCCATGAAGACACTCACCTCTCTTACAATTAAGCTGTTAAGATCCTGTCTAGTCCCATCTTGAAAGCACAGCAAGTGGTGCAGTGGTAGAGTTGCTGCCTTACATTGTCAGAGACCCGGGTTTGATCCTGACCACGGGTGCTGCCTGTACGGAGATTGAACGTTGTACCCCATGGCCACGTGGGTTTTTCCGGGTGCTCCGGTTTCCTCCCACACTCCAAAGACGTAGAAGTTTGTAGGTTACATGGCCGTTAAAATTGTACAAGTTATCCCTAGTGTCTAGGATAGTGCTAGCGATCGTTGGTCGGTGTGGACTCAGTGGGCCAAGGAGCCTGTTTCCTCACTGTATGTCTAAAGTATGCAGTATGCAGAAAAGTTGCACAATAACAGTTCAGACGATTAGGTATTTTCAAACGGCTTTGGTGTAAATACAAAGGAGCTGAATTGTCTACAACTTTGCCCAGTGTTCTCAGAATAGCATTAGCCTTAAGTGTTGCCTTTACACAAGAAATGCTTTTAGTAGCCATCTTGTTCTTGTCTAATCCTCTGGCATGTACCATAGAGTAAAACGAAGTTGGATCACTCAATGGTTACAATCACGTAACATTCTCAGACCAATGGTGACGTTCTTGGACTGTTCCCGATTCTCGTGGGAATGCGTGTTGAAATTTGAATCTGACTAGATTGCATTTTCTGAAGAGGTAATAATGTGTACAACAGTAGTGCAGTGGACATCATCTGTCGTAGACATAAGTAAGGCCTTTGATAACATCCCGCGTGGGAGACTGGGCTGAAAGGCGAGAGCACATGAGATTCAGGGCAAGTTGGCAGATTGGACACAAAATTGCTTTAGTAATGGGAAGCAGAGGGTGATGGTGGAGGATTGTTTCTGTAATTGGAAGCCTGTGACCTCTGGTGTAACGCAAGGATCAGTGCTGGGACCAGGCTGTTTGTCCAATTAAAGTTTCGTATGCAAAATTAGGTACAATTAGTAGGTTTGCAATTGACATGTAAATTGTTAGTGAGAGTAGTCTTTAGATGGCAGGATGATATTGATGAGTTGCTAAAATGGGCAGAGGAATGGCAGATATAATTTAATCTGAAAGCTGAGAGGTGATGATTTTTGTCCCGGTCTCCGCACGCTGTAAGAAGGATGTGATCAAACTAGAGTGGGTGTAGAGACTGACCACAATGTAGCATTTCAGTAATGGGCGACAGTGTAGGTGGAGTTTGTTCACCTTCGGGTGGTGAAAGCTGAGAGGGACCTCTTTGAGATGTACAGGTCCACCACAAATCTTTTTTTTTCCCGGCACCCTTGGTTCCAGGGCCTGTTTCCGCATTGTATCTCTAAACTAAGCTAAACTCAACTCAAAACTCAGAATAAAAGGACGTACCTTCAGAAAATAGTTGAGGAGAAATTTCTTTAGGCAGAGGGTGGTGAATCTGTGGAATTCATTGCCACAGACGGCTGTGGAGGCCTAGTCAGTGGATATTTTTAAGGCATGGGTTGACAGATTCGTGATTCGTAAAGGGTGTCGGGTTATGGGGAGAATGGGGTTGGGAAGGAGATAGATCTGCCACGATTGAATGGCTGAGTAGACTCGATGGGCTGAATGGCCTCATTCTGCTGTGAGAAGTTATGAACCCTGGACGGATGTTTGTAGTGAATCAGTTCGGAGTTGGGGACAGTCTTTAAGACAGCATGTTTGTGCAGAGTGGTTAATATTTGCCTCGACCCTCGACCCTCGTCGTTCAGTCACCTTTATCACAGGTGCACCTAGTCATAAATCTGAGCTTCATTTAACGATGACACAGGTCCTGCCTCATTATATCACAGGCGTTCTCTACCTGTGCTGAAGCTGTCTTCTGGTTAACCTGTTTAACTTTAATAAAACAACCTGTTAGTGAGAAATGAGGTACTGCTTGTTCCTGTTGTGTTTGTTGCATTTCATTAACTCCCATTATTGGCGTTCTTAGACATCTGAGGTAATGTATAATAGAACTTCAGTACAGGAACACTGTGATGCTGTTTAATGTCCCATGACTTCAGCTACTATAATGGGCGTTAGGAATGAGTGGGAGAGAAGCTACATCTGTAAGTTAAATCCTGGAGAGCTGATGCAGTCTTAGTCACCCTCGGCTTGGCCTACT
Source organism: Rhinoraja longicauda (assembly GCF_053455715.1). Lineage (NCBI taxonomy): Eukaryota > Metazoa > Chordata > Chondrichthyes > Rajiformes > Arhynchobatidae > Rhinoraja > Rhinoraja longicauda. Next base: position 56,925,080 of record NC_135961.1, on the reverse strand, counting down.
GCTCTTCGTAAAGGAGAGATTACTCATTCCAGTAGCAACCCAGTCTTGGGCAAACATGTATTAAACCTTCCTACACACACGTTTACGTGCAGCTTTCTGCATTGTGTAAGCACACACTATCTGTGCTTTCGTAACCTGTGGCTCCAACTGAGCCAGAGACAATTGCATTGGGCAGTGTGGCAGTGGCATTGCTACCTCACAGTGCCAGTGACTCGGGCTCGACCCTGACTAAAGGTGCTATCTGTGAGGAGTTTCTCCCTATGACCCCGTGGGGTTTCTCCGGGTGCTCCGGTTTCCTCCCACATCCCAAAGATGCGTGGGGTTGTAGGTTAGTTGGCTTCTGTAAATCTTCCCTGGGATAGTGTGTAGGATAGTGTACGGGTGATTGCTGGTTGGCACGGACTCCCAGGGGGAGCGAAGAGCGTCTATTTCCACGCTGTATCTTTAAACTAAACTGAACTAAATGATTGGTACCTCAGTTAATAAATATGGATTGTGGCGGGCTTCAGTATCAGTTGTACAATCGCCTTTAGAAAAGGACGGAAAATTAAAATGGACATAGTGACAGTGTATCAGAGTGTAGTTAAGGCAGGTTAATGGAGCCATGGTCATGAACTGAGATGTGATTAGAGGCAGCAAAGGTTTCAGGGCTGGGTTACACACAACTGTTCCTGATGTAAGCAGCGAATGATATGGTCATTCTATTCAACTCTTCATCCCTTCCCCGCTGATGCGAAATGGCATCTTAGTTTTACTTTTTAGTTATAGAGATACAAAGTGGAAACAGGCCCTTCGGCCCACCGAGTCTGCCCCGACCAGTGATCAACCCGTACACTAGCACCATCCTACAAATTAGGGACAACCTACAGAAGCCAATTAACCTGCACGTCTTTGGAATGTGGGAGCAAACCGGAGGAAAAACACGCGGTCACAAGGGGAACGTACAACCTCCGTACAGACAGCACCCGTAGTCAGGATCAAACCCGGGCCTCTGGCGCTGTGAGGCAGCAACTCTACCGCTGCACCACCGTGCCGTTGTTTACCACCTTCCTGCAAACTTGTCCAACCTTGGTTCATTCTGCGCTGGGCTGATCTACACCAGCTCTTGGCAAGTCCTCCTCACCCAGAACATTGTTTTTCCCTGGTCCAAACTTTCCATTGCTTGTCAGCCAGTGACCGGCAGTGAGCTGAGACAGACATTGAAATGTCCAGTTGCTTCTCTCCCAAGCTGTGAAATGGATTTGAAGGCCGTGTTTTAAAACTAAAGGTGCAGACACGTGAGTTCCACCTGCTTGCGATCTATCGTTTCTGCTGTGACGTCTTTGCAGAATCTGCGCCCCACAGCCCCCCCTCTCTCTCACCATCCCCACACCCACCGACTCTTCCCCCCCCACGACTCTCTTCCCACCCCCCCTCTGACTCCACCCCCCCCACCGACTCTCTTCCCACCCCCCCCCCACCGACTTTCTTCCCACCCCCCCCCCACTGACTCTCTCCACCCCCCCCCACGACTCTTCCCCCCCCACCCCCACCGACTCTCTCTCCACCCCACCGGCCCCTCCCTATCTCCGCCCACTGGTCCCTCTCTCTCTCTCTCTCTCCCCCTCCGACCCCGCTCTCTTCCCCCACCAGCCCTTCACTTTTCCCCAACCCTTCTCTCCCCCCCCACGACCCCACCCCTCTCTTCTCCCCTCCCCATCTTTCTTTCTCCCCACTCTCTCCATATCACTCTCCCCCTTCTCCATCTCTGCCCTCTCCCTCTCCACCTCTTTCCCCCCTCCCCTTCTCCTTCCCCCTCAACCCTTCTCTCCTCCTCAACACCTCTCTTTCTCTCTCTCACTCTCCCCCTCAACCTTTCTCCCCCTTTCTTTCTCCACTGGCCCTAGCATTCTAGAAGTGGTAACTGGCTGGGTCTCATCACTATTCTGTGGAATGGCCGATAGTGGCATCACCAGATCCTGGTTAAAATAGTTTATTTTAAATGAGGTGATGTGAAACGATAATGGAAGATGTTTACACAAATTAACTTATTTAATCAACATCATGTACTGATGTCAAAGCTGCTGCTCATGGCTTTGAACTGTACCCGGTAGAGAGCTGAGCCTCTATGAGTCCATCTGATGCAGGTGCAGGTTGTGTCAGTTTTGGACTATCCAACTTTATTCTTGTGATAAATATCCCAAATGTTCTTCAGGCATTTTCTGTTGTCTGTAATGCTCCACTGCCAAAGCAAATACCGTATTATAATGTGGGGGAGACTAATAGCACTGCATTTTGTTGGTGGCTTATATTTTTATTTGAAGATGGTCACAGGGTTGTATTGACAGTGCATGGAAGCTGGAGGCCTCTGTTATGTCGAGACTTGTGAATTCATGCTTCACCTCCTATAGTTACCGATGATAAGCCGACAGGTTGTTAACTAACTGCGATTCAGAGAAGAGACTATGGGGTTAGAGACTATGTGTGACCTTGCTTGTAATTTCTCATGCCCCAAGTACAGCTTCAGAAGTGCCTGAGGGTCCAAATACCCCCTTCCTGCTCGCAGCAGGGGCAGATGGTTTAGGTCTGTCTGCACGGTTTTATGGTGTGCTGACAGCTATCAAAGCTCGCAGCTTAATGTCATGAGCACCTGCCTTCTGTTTGTAGCCCACTGTACCATTGGACATGGGCATAATATAAGCGCAAGCAAGGAAACCTAGGGTAGCACGGCGGAGCTGCTGCCTTTCAGCGCAAGAGGCCCGGTTTCGATCCTGGCTAAGGTTACTTTTTGTACGTTCTCTCCGTGACCGCGTGGGTTTTCACTGGGAGCTCCGGTTTCCTCTCGCACTCCAAAGACGTGCAGGTTTGTAGGTTAATTGGCCTCTGTAAATTGTCCCTGGTGTGTAGGATGGAACTAGCGTACAGGTGGTCGGCGCGGGCGTAAGGCCTCTTTCCGCACTATATCTCTGAAGTCTGTGGACGATTTTATACTGCGCTGGAACACCTGATAACTTTCAAACCTTACAGCTTAATGTCATGAACACATCTGGGCCTGGCTTTCTTTTGTAACCCACTGTGCAATTGGACAGGAGCATAATACAAGAGCAAGCAAGGAGGTTGAGTTTAGTTTATTGTCACGTGTACAGTGAAGAGCTTTTGTTGCGTGCTAATCAGTCAGCGTAAAGGCAATCCATGATTACAATCGAGCAATCCATGGTGTACAGATACCTGATAAAGGGAATAATGCCAATAACGTTTTGTCCAAGATAAAGCCAGTAAAGTCCAATTAAAGAGCGTCCGAATGTCTCCAATGAGGTTGATAGTGGATCAGAACCTACATGTATGTGGGTTACCTTTGGTTAGCTTTGTGTCTGCCCACTCTCACGTGTAATGGTTGGGAGAGCAATTTGGTTGTTTCATCCCCCAAGAATTTCCTGAAAAAGTTATTACAATCTGGATGAATGCATTTGACTGGACGTTTTTATGTTGTGGTGTCAGCCTAATGCAGCTGGCTGTTTAATAAACAAGGAAAGACAGCTCGGATTCCAGACTGTTAAAGTCACACAGTCGGTCGCTGTGAGCCTAGTTCTTGCCTGCAGGGAGCTGAAAGGCATCTAGTGATTCCGATGTTGTTATGACTGTAAAAGATCGACATGGTGCCATTAGGCTCACTGTTAGCCCCTTATCTTGAATTGGTCAATACTTGCTCCAGTTATGAAGCCATCTCTTAGTTGCTTCTTAGGACTGTGGATTGTGGTCGCGGTTAGAGTTAAACATCAGATGGCGAGGCTGGTCGATGGCTGGAAATCTTGACCACCCAGCCCTCAGTTACTGTGCACTGGGGAAGACACACAAAAGAAATGTAGTCCTCTAGGGAAAATTCAACTTTGACTTCCTGGGACATTCAAAATCAACTTCAGGACACCACTTGGACGAGGTAAGTATTTTCTTTTTTAAAGCCACTTGTCCTCTTTAAGATACAACCAAAGCCTAGTCAGCAACCACCACGGTGCCCATTGAAGGCGGCCGTGGTGTAAAGCTCTTACTTCCCAGATGACGGCCAACCCAGTCGACTATTTGCGTGCTAGCCACAGAAGCAGATCTACAATCACATATTGCAATTGCGCCACATTTTTTTTATCTCTGCTCCGACAGCAACATTTCTTCTAAACACTGTAAATGGCTTGGTTGTAATCATGTATTGTCTTTCTGCTGACATAAACTAAATCCCCTCTTCAGTAACGTGGAGAGGGAGAGAGACAACTGCTGTTTACAATCAGACAAGGAGGAAACTCAATGGGGATTACCAGGAACATGACAGGGAATGGGGCAGATTGTGTACCCCAAGGGTTGTGGGAGCTGGGTATATTGTTGGAGGGTTCATAATACGCTCTCCCTAAGCTGCAAGAAACCTCCAAGGAGCAGCATCTCCCCAGCAAATATTGTACAGCAGAGAATTTGTAGTGCCATGTACTACTGTGAGGGTGGGAACCTGTCCAAACTATCTCCCACATTCTTTTTCACTCATAAAAATTGTTCAAAGAAAATGAGAAAACCTATAATTGTGTTTGATCACTCTTGATCTTTGAGCAATTGACAGATTAATGCTCAGACTGTCAGCCTCCAGGTTTGATGTTATTTAACATTTGGTGTTTAGTTTAGAGATAGTGTGGAAACAGGCCATTTGGCCCACGCCACCCATACACTAGTTATATGCCCAGTTTTGCATCCTACACACTAGGGACAATTTACAGAAGCTAACAAACCTACACGTCTTTGGAATATGGGAGAACCCCAGAGAAACCCCACAGGGAGAGCGTGCAAACTCTGCACAGCCAGTGCCTGAGGTCACACCCGGGTCTCTGGTGCTGTGAAGCAGCAGCTCTACCACTGTGCTACCCTGCACTTTAGGATCACAAACCCTGAACTCTCGAAGCTGCACCTTCAGCTCGGAGCAGCAGTGGGTTTGACGTTTACACAGGGCTCCACACCGAGGTGATCCAGGGGACCAAGGTGTGTGTGTTGGCCGTTGGCGTGTAGATTGTAACCTGGGCCTGGTTTTCAGTGAGAAGCACCGGAGCCCACAAGGTTCCTTCTTTGAAGGTTAGTAGTCCGACGGAGACAAATTGGCAGCTGGAAATGTCTGAAGGGCCTCGTTTCGCCAACTAACGTCTGACCTGGCTGCCTTATTTTGGTGTGTTCTTAATACAGGTCCAGCACAGGAAGCCAAGGAGGTTATTTCCGTTCTAAGGAGCAGAGAGCCCAGAAGAGTCCTTCCTTCCTACTACGAGTGCTCAGAGCGGCCTTGCCCCTCCAGCTCCTGTTGCTGCTGTTGGTGGCGCTGGCCTGCCTGGTGCCCATGAACGAGGAAGATTACAGCTGCACCATGTCCAACAACTTTGCCCGCTCCTTCCACCCCATGCTGAGGTACACCAACGGCCCTCCTCCCATATGATTCCTCGGAGGATGTGCGAGGGTGGAATCATGGAGACGGGGACCTCCCCCCCCCTACACCCCCCTCCCCCTCCCACCCCAAAGAGGAGGGGGTCGGGGAGGGAAAGGGGAGATGTGCATTGACCCGGGCCAGTAGCCCTTCGAAACCTCTCTGGGGGAAGATGGCTGCCATCCAGCATCGGGCAGGACACAAGATATCCAAATCCAGTCGCCTGTCCCCAGATTCAGTACGAGGTGTAAGATAAACGTTACATAGCTTTTCCATGTTCTTTTTAAAAGAAAACCATTTGCTTTAGGAATGAGCACATATGAAAAGAGCTGTTAAGATTAACCCTTTAAATGTCAATGCAAATGTTATGACTCTGGCAGGGACTGAGCAAAGTAGAGGCACAACTAAAACTACTTCTGACAACAATTGGATGTAAACTAAAATCAAAGACATTATTTATGTACAGTTTGCTAAAGCTATTATCTTCCGTGTTATAACCCACGCTGAATGATTTACCTGTGTGCTGCTTGTGATTTCTCTCCAAAGCTTCCACAGACTGAATCCTCCTACTAGTTTTTGTTGGGGCATGGATGTGTACATAACATTATAAATATAAATCTAGCCATGAATACCCCATCTCTCGGCCTCGCAGCTGGCGTGACGCACATTTGAAGCAATCCCGGCATGAATCGAGCTGACTTACCTCTGCAAGAACCCCCTTGAGTAGTGTCACACCTTTTAAACTGCTGTTAATGTCTGATAGTGGCATGCTCAGCTGGTGGTAAATCTGCAGTGCATTTTTCTATACGAAAGGCAGCCTTGCCTACCTTGAGGAGTAATAATATGAAAGCTGGTTCTTTTGGTGTACAGTGGAAAACTGGGTTGCTAATTAAAGACCTACTTCTTTCACAAGTGTGCTCGTGTTGTTACTGCTGTGCTTCTGTCCAACCTTGGTGTGCGTCTTCATTACGGGCGGGGGGGGGGGTCTGCCTTGTGCTGTCATGGGCATGGAGTCGTCGAGTTATAGTCATATATGCATGGAAACTTGCCCATGCCGACCAATATGCCCCAGGTGGTCCCACCAGCCTGCCTTTGGCCCATATCCCGCCAAACCTATCCTATCCGCGTACTTGTCCAAATGGTTTTTAAACGTTGCGACAGGATCTACCTCAACTGCCTCTCCTGGCAGCTTTTTCCATGTACGTACCAGCCCTTGTGTGTAAAAGAAAATGCTCTCCCACTCAGTATTGCCACCAATCTAGGAATGGCATTTCTCCCCTATTGTATAGCTCTCATGAAAATACATGCAGCCATACAGTTCGCCATGCCCATAGTTTGTCTTGTTCGCCTTTGAGAGAGAGCTCAGTCAAGTTTGCTTCTATTATCGATCCAGAGCCCTTGAAATGCTTCCTCTGCAAACACAGGCCCAGAACCCTGGTGAAAGTTACTGTAAATCTGCTTCCACGACCCTGTGCAGATCGCAGTAATCCTGCATGAAGTTGTTCACATCAGTTAGGTTTGTCAGCCAATTACATTAGCCTCTCATGCCTAACCCAGTTGGCACTATCTCCATTGAAACACGATACCATTTTGAACGTTTAAATCTTCTCCAAGAACAATCTCAGCCTCTCCCCATAAAGCCCTAGCACCACGCAATCTGCTCCACCCTTTTTCCAGAGTTCAAGAGTGCCATGTGTATCAAAAATGGGACAATTAAATTCTTACAGTATCAACTTGAATTGATAGAAGCATTGATTTATAAATATCTTTGCTTTTATCTGTACTTATTATAGGCCAATGCTCATTGATTTATTCTGTCACCTTCAAAGATTGTGACATTGGGTTGTCAACACAACTCTGATACACACCACTGTGCTCTGTCCACCACCCTTTCAGCCACTCCTTGAGCTGAGCCAGTTCCAAGCCTCCAGTCATGCAGTCACGCCCTTTTGCAGTGCAGTGTAGCCCTGCTCTCATATCCCCAAATTCCAAGCAAAGCATGGTAACAACCATCTTTAAGTCACTGTTTTTATTTCACCCATTCAATATGCAAATAAAATCATTCTACATGCATAGGATTTCCTAAATTAAAATCACACAAAAATTACAGCGTCAGCTGGAATAACATATTTAGAAAGAAAAAAGTCTGTTACAAAACACTTTCTTGGTGCTACAAAGTGCAGACCCTTTGGTGATTGAAGGAGAAAGGGCCATTATTAGTTACTAGGTAGTGCATGGCAATAGGTAGTTCAAGCATTTCACTAGTAAAGGTAGCATGAATCATAAGTTGTGAAGCATGAACAGGAGAATGTCCTTTACCCTTAACAGTCATACATGTCATTTAATGTGCTCCTCCTGACTCCGTTTCCTTTGCAGAAGCACAAGTACGTGCAACGTTCCCTTGATTTCCCACCGCTCCCCTGTCCCCCCTCACACACACACACACAAACCCGCTCTGGGAATAATTGCCTTGCTCTACTGCTAACGGCACAGAAAGCTGGCTGGGTGAAATTTTAGGCTCAAGCAGTTGCTGTGTCTGTCAGTTATACCCAGGGGTGCAGTGCTGCCGGAACTCACCGGAGCACCGCTCCGGCACCTCTGTGAAACCCCCCCCTAAAATCAACAGTGGGGAATTTTAACTAGCGAGGAATCTCTGGCACCAGTGACAGCTCCAGCACCTAAAACATTAGCACTGCAACACTGGTTATACACACCCCCCCCTCCCACATCAATACTGCTAACAGTGGTTCCAAGTTCAGTGGGTCCGGAACATGTCTTGGTGAGCAGTGTTGCCAGCAGTGAGGGAAAACTAACCTGATCGATTTGGTGACGTCCTCTGCACAGACAAACCGCAGGCTTGTAATCAAATTTTGTGAATGGTTTTCATTCTCGCGGAAATGATTTGTACATTCTAATTTACAGATTCACTGCAAGCTCTCTGATGGAGGCATGAACTAGTCATTCATGGGTCAGTAGCAGTGACTTCTGTTTTATACTCGGCCTGCAAGTTCTTCATTTTTATTTTCCGATCAAACAGAACTGCAATTTTTTTTTAAATACACCTTTTTCGTTGTTTGAAACACTTTGGGTTTGTGCTGTACCCAACGGAATGTGTGACGGGACTTCAGTGGAGCGAATCACTCAATTATTACAATAGACCACCCCAAAAATCCACTCTTTTCACATTCACCCTCTGACAGATGGACACAAGTGATATTGCATATCACAAGCAAGATAAAGGCAATACAAAGCTAAAAAAAAACAATGCATATTAACATTTTTGCACTTCATCAGTTTCCTATACAAGGCATGGACGTGCCACAATTCTGAAATGAAGGAGAGAATGCAGGGAAAGAATCATCAACAGGCATTTGACTTGCATATGATCACTGTCACAGCCCGATCGATGTTAAAAAAGAAAAGTAATTCATCTTCCTCCATTAATCAGAACTGCTCTGGGTGATGTAGTAAGAACAGAATCCACAGAATTCAGGAATTCAATGCAAGTACGGTGCACTTTCGTTCAGTTTTCGTTGAGTTTCAATGTAGACCCTTTTGTCTTCAAAATTTGCTGGCCCGCTAGAGTTTGATGGCACTTGGAATCGTTGAAACTCACTCACTATGCAAACTTATGTTTGATTCCTGTAGTCTGCTTATTAAAACCAGCCATTGTGGGGAGCAATTCACTTGTTTTTTTAAATTGGCCAAATACACGTTATGATCTGGGAGATTTGGAGTAAGTTTCATATAGCTCATTTTCAATCAGTAATTCATTGCTATGAATTCTACTTTAAACAGCAACAAAGAATAAATTTTAGACCACTAGCAAATTCAGCAAGGGATACTTTAAGCGATTTCCCCTAAAGAATTATCAATGTATGCCTTTTTTTTGTCTTATCAATAATACTTATACACTGATGATTCAGATTATGTAATAAAGATATAAAGTGATATATACATTGCAATCCTTGCATAAATGATGGTACAAAAACCCAATGAGTGAGTGGCCTTGTTCATTTTTTTTCTGAAAAGGTCAAAAGATTTGCAAACTATTTTCAAAGACGTACAAAGTAGGTCACTCAGAGAAGCTTGTAATTGCTTTAAAAATTGCTCTACTCACAAAGTGTATAAACTCCAACAAACCATAGAAATATATTCATCTTGTCTGTACAGATAAGCCGCAGAGTAATAGTGCCATACTAATCTCTCAGTCAGGAGAGCTTCACTGTGATACAGCACTGACTCATGTGACTCATGGGGAACAAGTTTCGATCACTTGCAGTTTTGAAACTGTAACCAATGAGTATATAATCAGGCATTTTCCTTTGCAAACCAATCAGATCCCATTGTCACAGGCCCGGTAGTTGGTGAGCAATGGAACATCCCGCATAAGAGAAAAAAATCATGGCATTACAGGTGGTTATGTTGCAACGCAATGTTTGCATTCCGATATTTGTACACCATCTACGGAGCCAACAGATGTCCCACTGTAGGTTCAGCAGCCACATTAGATGACAATGTAGGTTCAGCTGAACTGTAGGTTCAGCTGCCACATTAGATGACAATGTAGGTTCAGCTACATTAGGTTCAGCTGCCACATTAGATGACAATGAAAACATACTTTCAAAATGAGATCTTCAAATTTAGTTTTGAGGCAGAGGTTCACCTGCACCTCCTCCAACCTCATCTATTGTATCTGCTGTTCCAGATGTCAACTTCTCTACATCGGCGGAACCAACTGCAGGCTCGGCGATCGTTGCGCCCAACACCTTCGCTCAGTCCACCTTAACCAACCTGATCTCCCGGTGGCTCAGCACTTCAACTCCCACTCCCAGTCTGACCTTTCTGTCATGGGCCTCCTCCAGTGCCATAGTGAGGCCCACTGCAAATTGGAGGAATAGCATATTTTGCTTGGGCAGCTTAAACCCCAGCGGTATGAACATTGACCTCTCAAACTTTAGATAGCTCCTCTGTCCCTCTCTTCCCATTCCCAGTTCTCCCACTGTCTTCCTGTCTCCAACTACATCCTTTCTTTGTCGTCGTCCCCCCGACATCAGTCTGAAGAAGGGTCCCGACCAGAAACGTCACCCATTCCTTCTCTCCAGAGATGCTGCCTGACCCGCTGAGTTACTCCAGCATTTTGCAATACCTTCGATTTGTACCAGCATCTGCAGTTATTTTCCTACTACTCTTCAAATTTAGTGATAATCTGATATTTATGGTGCTTTGTTTCTCTCCTGTCATATCTGTGTGTTTAATTTGTAAATAAACCTGTCTGGCGGTTTAAGTCTACATTTTTAAAAATCAGATTTGTTGTCCTCACTATGGTGAGAGGGAGATTGAGAATGATTGCAGTAAGCATTACATGGAAACATCACCCAGAGAAAGGACACCCAGGTAAATTTACAAAGCTCTAGATTAGGACAGAGGCTACTGGTGAGTTAGCAGTCGTCCATGCTTAAGAATTTTTTTCATTCCTTGCGTTTTGATGACTGGTGGAATGGCATTTCTGCACGCTAGTGTGATATTTCCATTTTTTTCTCCTTCAAGCTACCCAAGTGACAACTATGACCTTGTTGTTGTTCTCCACTAGATTAACTGGGCAATTGCTCCAGTGTTAGGTGCAATGGGGCAATAGTTGGGATTGCCGGGAGAATAACATGGGATTCATGTAAATTGGTGGAAGTATGGACTCACTGGTCCAAAGGGCCTGTTTCCCTGCTGGATCATCAAGCAGCTCCCATCCACCTCCCAGGGCAGTCCTGTCTACAGGAATGAGACTTAATTTGGGGATGTGCTCACGAAAGTGGAACTGGAAATGCAGGGATTCACCCACAATATCACTGGCATTGGAGGGATTATTTTTGTAGTTTAATTTTTAGAGACCCAGCAATGCAAGCAGGCCCTTCGGCCCACCAAGTCCATGCCAACCAATGCTATTTTTATCCTGGGGATAATTTACAGAACCCAATTAACTGACAAACCTGCACATCTTCGGAATGTGGGAGGAAAATGGAGCACCCGGGAAAACCTCACGTGATCACGGGGAGAACGTACAAACTCTGTACAGACAGCACCCGCAATCAGGATCGAACCCGGGTCTCTTGCGCTGTAAGACAGCAACTCTACCGCTGCGCCACTGTGCCGCCCCAAATTTCTTCCAAATTTATCTAAAGCCCTTGTCCATCCAGATGCCTGTATATCCTATCCCTCAGAATATTCTCTAGCAACTTTCCAATTACAGATGTTAAGCTCACCGGCCTATAGTTCCCAGCATTTTCCCTGCAGCCCTTCTTGAATAGAGGCACAACATCTGCCACCCTCCAGTCTACCGGCACCTCTCCTGTACATTAAAGACGACTCGGAAATTTCAATCAGGGCTCTGCACTTTTCCAATAGACAAATCTGCAGGGCCGGATCAGATATGTCCGAGGACAGTGTGGGGAAACTAGAGGGGAAAGTGCGGGAGCCCTGGTTGAAATTTATGTGTTGAATAAGGAATAAGAAATGCTGCAGATACATTTAATGTCGAGAGGGTGGGCAATGGGATGTTTAAAACTGAGACAGGACAACGGGGAGCAGGCAGGGCAGCCGAAATAATATAGGAACAATACAGGTGTGCAGAGAGGATGTTTAAGTTGGGACTGCTAGAGAGGGATAGTGAATTATATCACTGATCACTTTGGTTCATTATGAGCTGTTGGTAGAGAGCAGGATGGTAGTTGATAGACAATAGGTGCAGGAGGAGGCCATTCGGCCCTTCGAGCCAGCCCGCCATTCAATGTGATCATGGCTGATCATTCTCAATCAGTACCCCGTTCCTGCCTTCTCCCCATACCCCCTGACTCCGCTATCCTTAAGAGCTCTATCTAGCTCTCTCTTGAATGCATTCAGAGAATTGGCCTCCACTGCCTTCTGAGGCAGAGAATTCCACAGATTTACAACTCTCTGACTGAAAAAGTTTTTCCTCATCTCAGTTGTAAATGGCCTACCCCTTATTCTTAAACTGTGGCCCCTGGTTCTGGACTCGCCCAACATTGTGAACATGTTTCCTCCCTCTAACGTGTCCAACCCCTTAATAATCTTATATGTTTCGATAAGATCTCCTCTCATCCTTCTAAATTCCAGTGTATACAAGCCTAGTCGCTCCAGTCTTTCAACATATGACAGTCCCGCCATTCTGGGAATTAACCTAGTGAACCTACGCTGCACGCCCTCAATAGCAAGAATATGCTTCCTCAAATTTGGAGGCCAAAACTGCACACAGTACTCCAGGTGCGGTCTCACTAGGGCCCTGTACAACTGCAGAAGGACCTCTTTGCTCCTATACTCACCTCCCCTTGTTATGAAGGCCAACATTCCATTGGCTTCCTTCACTGCCTGCTGTACCTGCATGCTTCCTTTCAGTGATAGTGACATGATGGGTGTAGTTTAGGACAGATATAGAACTAGTAAAGCATGTGGGGCAATTGTGTTGGAAAATAACTGCAGATGCTGGTTCAAATCGGAAGTAGACCCCCAAAATGCTGGAGTAACTCAGCGGGTCGGGCAGCATCTCAGGAGAGAAGGAATGGGTGACGTTTCGGGTCGAGACCCTTCTTCAGACTGATGTCAGGGGAGGGGACGGGACAAAGATAGGATGTAGTTGGAAACTCGTCGAAGAGAGGAGGAGAACTTCTTCAAAGTAGACATACCTTAAGGAGAATTTGCAGTGGAGCGGCAAAATATGCAGGAAAATAACTGCAGATGCTGGTTCAAATCGAAGGTAGACACAAAACGCTGGAGTAACTCAGCGGGTCAGGCAGCATCTCCAGGTACACAAAATGCTGGAGTGGGGCAATCGGATTTATACAGAGCAGTGGAGACAGCACAGGCTTGCAATTCATTTGTTTGGGAAGGTCAAGTGACAACAGTGAACATCCCCAAGACGAGAGAATCTAACTACCTCCACCTGACATTGAAAGGCATCACCATTGCTGACTACTCCATCATCATTCTAGGGCGAAGCGGGACCTGAAGAGACTCCAAAAACAGGTCCAAACCTGGGTCTCCCATCGTCTGCAAGGTACCAGTGAGGAATATGATGGAATACTCTCCTTTTGTCTGGATAATAGCAGCTCCGTTGACACTCACGAAGCTTGACAGCGTCCAGTAGGTACCAATTCACCCACCACCCAAAATGTCCAGACCCCCCACCCCCACCGTCCATGACTGCAGTTTATACCACCTAGAAAATGCACTGCAACAACCGCCCATGGTTTCTTTGACAGCATGTTCCAAACCCAGGACCTCTGGTTGCCAAGAAAAACCCGAGGAATTCCCTACTCAACAGTGCTGTGGGAAATCCCGTCCCGTGTGGTCTGCAGTGGTTCAAGTACGGTGACGCACCATCACAGCTAATTGCCTGCAATTCCTCACGTCCCGCAATGAGTAAAATGAAATCGCAGACCAGCTCGCAGAGGACTTGACCCCAGGATTCTGAGGTGAACTGTTAAGTGTCCAACTCTTCTCATTCTGCAGTACTCGTTGAAAGGCAACGCATCGTGAATCCTCCTGCTGTTTGTCTTATGGTTCTGGTGAGCGTCACTTGCACTGATGGCAGGAACATTCGGAATCGTGCCAAACTTTTCAGAAATACTAGAAAACATTTACAGAACTGCAGGAAAATAACATCCTGTTCCTGCATCATTAACACACCCCAACTCTCAGTCGGTAGGGCATTTTTTCTCAATGGTATAGAGTTGGATGGAGTTATTTCGATGAAGCTGAAGCTATATAATTTTGCTGCAGAGACATTTGCTTCATTGGCATGTGATCATAGGTAGTTTTTTTTTTGTTGGAGGTTTCTGTTAATACTGTGCACCATGGATCAGTTACCTATCTGGATGTTTCAAAAGTTACGTCAGTCTTCTTTAGCGACATTGAAGAAGAGGACGAGGCGGTCCCTCTATTCAGTGGACTTGAGCCAGCTCCCCCAGGCTGTGCCTTCTCCATTGGCGTGTGCATTCGGTGGGCGTCGAGCATCTCCAGCAGCAAGTCGTAGAGCGGCACCACGTTTTTACACTTCATATTGTACAGGTGCTCCATTCCCTTGTTACTGGTGATCAAAGCACATTGTGCAGAAAATCAGTTCAGCGTTCGGCCACAATACACGCTACATATCCCCCCTGAGTATCCCAAACAAAAATAGAAAATGCTGGAATGACTCAGCAGGTAGGGGCAGCGGTAGAGCTGCAGCCTTACAACGCCAGAGACCCGGGTTCGATCCTGACTACGGGTGCTGTCTACATAGAGTTGGTACGTTCTCCCTGTGACCATGTGGGTTTCCACCGGGTGCTCCGGTTCCTTCCCACACTCCAAAGACGTGCAGGTTCACAGGTTAATTGGCTTTGGGTAAGTTGTAAAATTGTCCCTAGTGTGTCGGGTAGTGTTAGTGTATGGGGTGGTCGCTGGTCAGCGTGGGCCCAGTGGGCAGAAAGACTCTGTATCTCTAAAGTCTAATGGTCAGGGGTCGTCTATGGAAAGATAAACAGAGTTAACGATTCAGGTCAACCTTTCATCAGAATTAGGGGGGTTAAAAATCAAAGTTTTTAAAGCTGTGTAGACAAGTGGTTGAAACAAGATGAATGATATGAACCCATTTGCACTTCCTCCAGTCAGACCAGCGGTGATTGACAAGCTTTTCACCACTCTCCCAGTCAGCACCACCGGTACTGGTGTCATTCAGACCCTGTTGGTCTTCCCATCACAGACATTCCCTTTAACCTCACCATTCATCGCTTTAACTGCAGCTTTAGACAATAGACAATAGACAATAGGTGCAGGAGGAGGCCATTCGGCCCTTCGAGCCAGCACCGCCATTCAATATGATCATGGCTGACCATTCACAATCAGTATCCCGTTCCTGCCTTCTCCCCATACCCCCTGACTCCACTATCGTTAAGAGCTCTATTTAGCTCTCTCTTGAAAGCATCCAGAGAATTGGCCTCCACTGCCTTCTGCGGCAGAGAATTCCACAGATTTACAACTCACTGACTGAAAAAGTTTTTCCTCATCTCCGTTCTAAATGGCCTACCCCTTATTCTTAAACTGTGCTTTAAACGTCTTTAATTTCCAGCTTGACCTAGTTCTGATGAAAGGTGACCAACCTGAGACGTTGGTCACCTCGGTTTTCCTCTCCACAGATGTGGCTTGATCCGCTGATCATCTTTAGCATTTTCTGTTTCTGTTTCTGTTTCAGATTTCCAGCATCTGCAGCTACGTATGTTTGGTATTTCGATCACTGTTTAACTTGTTGCCAATTCTCTTCAAGTTCACCTAAAACGCTGCATGATTTTTACAGACCAGCCGCTGTGGCGCTAGTATATTGGAGGCTGCCCTCGTATTGATCAACTACATTGCTGGTCACCAGAAGAAATTTACTTACATAGATCGGGAACTCTAAGGAGGGCTGATCTTTCAACCGAAAGTAAGTTACAAATATTTTAACAGCAAAGAATTGGTAAAAGGGGAGAAGTCAAAAGGGGATACTGAGTTGGATGATCAGCCATGATCGTATTGAATGGCGGTGCAGGTTCGAAGGGCCGAATGGCCTACCCCTGCACCTATTTTCTATGTTTCTATGTCTAAGTTATAAGATCATCAGGTCTATATTTCACCTTGAGTTATGCAGAATTGTTCAAAATAAATCATGTTTTAATTGCAAAATGTTTCCTTGAAATAAAGTTGTCCATATTGAGATAACAGTAAAGTTTACTTTAAATTGAACTGTGGAATTAAACTAGGAGTGAGTGTAATCAGGCTCCAATAACTCAGTGGGAAACAAATCTCTGCAGTTGATGACAAAGAGAGTTAAATGCAATGGAAGACATAGAACGTAGAACAGTACAGCACAGGAAATGCCTGTGCCAAACATGATGCCAAGACCAACCCTTATCTGCCCGCTCATAATCCATATTGCTCATTTCCTTGCAAATCAATATGCCACTTCAAAAGTCTCTTACATGCCACTATTACATCTGCCTCCACCACCATCCCTGACACTCACGAACCTCTGGGTAAAAAAAACCTTCCCCGTACATCTCCTTTAAGCTTTATCTCTTTCAAATTAAAGCTATTCTGTCTGGTATTTGACTTTTCCACCCTGGGGAAAAAGGTGGGATGGAACCAAGGCCTCTGGAGCTGTGAGGCAGCAGCTCTACTAGCTGCACCACCCTGCCACCCATACAGAGAGAGACGCAGAGTCCACACCAACCAGCAAGCACCCATTTACACTACTCCTGTGTCCGCCCTATTAAATCCATTATTTTTTTTTAAAGATTTACAAGGTCATCCGTCAGCCGTTGCTTTGGCGAGGGCCCCCAGTAGCTGGCCGAGCTGACAGCTGTAAGCTCTCAGTTCCAATATCATGCACCTTTCCCAGTGGCTCCCGATCCGTACTGTAACTTAAGACAGCCCGTCATTACTAACTGGCAGCAGGCACTGCCAGCTGGCTCGGGATGTGAAGTGGGAGAGAAGTGCTGCTCACCTCATGTGCCTGATGTGGGAGAGGAGGAGGAGGAGCTGTGCTAGCCGCCGAGACTGCTGCTGCAGGGAGAGCCCGGCCCGGGTGATAAAGTGAACCAAAGCATCAGTGATTTTGTCCAAGATGATCTGAACCTGCTCACCATTGTTCAGAGCCTCCATGGTGCTGGAGAGGAAGGGGAACACGCCTGCAGAGAAGCACACAAAACCAATTAGTAAACGCACGGTGGGGACACAAAAGAGCCTGGAGGCTACATTTTTCTGCTGCACGAACAAAACACATGAACACAGCTTGTGCAGCAATGCAGGGCGGTACAAGTGGAGCAGTTGGTGGAGCTGCTGCCTCACGGCGCCAGAGACCCGGGTTTGATCCTGACCTCAGGTGCTGTCTGTGTGGAGTTTGTGACTGCATGGGTTTCCTCTGGGTGCTCCGGTTTCCTCCCACGTCTCAAAGACGTGCAGACACTTGTAAATTGATTGGCCTCTGTAGATTGCTCTGAATCTGCAGGGACTGGGTGAGAAAGTGGGAAAACGTAGAACAAGTGTGAACGGGTGATCGATAGTCAGCAGGGACTCAAAGGTTCATAAGCGAGACGAGCAGAATTAGGCCATTCAGCCCATCAAGTATACTCCGCCATTCAATCATGGCTAATCTATCTTTCCCTATAAACTCCATTCCCCTGCCTTCTCCCCATCACCCCTGACACTGACTCGGTGACTCGGTAGGCCGAAGGACTCGTTTCCATGCTTTATCTCTAAACTAAACAACTTGTATTTACGTAGCATCTTCAATGTAGTACAATGCCCCAACAACATTCCTGGACTCAATTGGATATTAGGAGCCAAAGTGACAGTGACAGGGGGGCAGAAGTGTATTAGGATGGAATTCTTCAGTCTTTGGTGCTGGCAGCTGATGCCGTGGCTGCAAGGCCAGAGTAACCGGACCAGGAGATGGACTGACTAATGGATCAGTCATGGAGCGGAAAATGGACAGACCAACAGATCAGTCTTGGAGCACAGCTCATCTCCTCAATCAAAGCCAAGCTGCCTAGAAAGTCTAGTGTATCTAGTGGGTGTGCTAGACCAGATGCTGCAGTGGGTCACAAGAACTGTTTCAGTCATAGACACCACCAGCTGTGCATCTCTGGAACAAGAATCTGCCTCATTCGCAAAGGCAGTGTGGGGGAATTGCAGGAAGTTGAGTATGGGGTCATCTGGGAGATCCTATGACTAAAGGAAGGACTTTAGTACATTGGGGAAGGAGGAATGTGGGAAGGGACTTTGGTGGAAGGACAAGCATTTTTAGTGATATGTGCATTCGGGTCCAATTGTTTGAAGTAAAGGATCATCGCACGAGAACCCCATACCAGCATTATGTTATTAAAGCATGGTTGCCCTGGGAAGTCATTCTAAATGAAAGACTGCATGGGGAATATCACGACGTGAGACGACGGAGGGAATTGTTTCAGGGGAACGAAGGTGACTCACACCACCTGCTAGGTATCTAGTTAGTAAATATCACTGGGGTGGGGATGGGAGTGGGGAGGCAGAGCAAGGCAATCAATTTTGCATGACAATGGAAAAATAGCTATGTGCATTAAATCACTTGGCAGATGCTGTTTTGACCAATTTCTTTTGAAAAGTAGGGAGGAGATAATGACCAAATTAGTTGGCAAAGATTGCAACAAAGATAGACTAGTTGTGAAGGAGAATTAATTGTAAAATCAAATTAGGGAAACAAGACAACAATTATCAGACAGGAGCTGAGAATATCTCTGTACACTTCACAAGAAGAGTCTGCAACTAGAGGAGAAATAGAATGATCATAACACTCAAAAATGTTTAATGTACCTTAACCTTCAAAGCTATGAGAGATTTGGTTGAATAGCTTTTTTTATAGGCCAGTATGTAATTATATTGATTTCTGATACATGAACTAGAGCAGTTTCTGGGTCAATATATGCATTGACTAATGGGACAGAAGGCACTGTTGCATCAGGGAAATGAACAGAAAGTGCATTGTTTAATGGTAGGATCTTTGCATTATTTTATATTAATCTGCCAATGGTGATCAAATATAATTACTCCAAACCAAATTTGGAAAGAAACCAGAAAATATCGAAGATAAATGTGGTCAAGTGAGGAAGAGACAATTTCAATGATATCAGGTTAAAACACTAATTGTTTACAGGGGCGGCACTGTAGCCGAGCGGCAGAGTTGCTGCCTTACAGCTCCAAACAAGCCCAAACATCGACAAAAAAGGGAAAGATAATAATTCATACAATTACAAATAATTTCTTCGTTTCTCTTTTCACAAAATAAATTGATGATACGAAGCTTCAAGGAGAAGGGAATTATGGGCAGGATATTAATTTAAAAAGACACATGGAAAAGATTAGCAACAATAAAAGTTGGCATGTCACCTGGGTACAGATATAACTGAAGAGCAAAAAATAACAACCAGATGTTGGAAATTCAAAATGAAAACAAAATATGCTGGAAATACAAAGCTTGTCAGCCAGTATTTGTGTAGAGAATAATTTTAATCACAGATGCAACTTGACCTATCAACTATTTCCACCATTTTCTGTTTTATTGCAGTTGGAATGGGCTCTTGGTTACCGTAGGAATGTAATGACAGTGGTCACCATGTTATTTTGAATGAATTGATTGAAAGATACAGCATGGAAACAGACCCTTTGGCCCACCAAGTCCATGCCATTCATCGATTACCCATTGACGCTAGTTCCATGTTATCCCACTTTCGCATTCACTCCATACGGTTCAGGGGCAATTTACCAATTAATCGACAGCCCCGGATATGTTTGGGATCTGGGAATAGACCAGATTACCCAGAGGAACCCCGCACGGACACAGGGACAACACGCAAACTCCAGACCACACCCGAGACTAGGAGTGAACCTAGCTCTCTGACACTGAGACAGCAGCTCTACCAGCTGCACCACTGTGCCGCCCCATCTTCATTGGGCTCATTGATGGCAGGAGACTGGATAATTGCGGAGGCACGGTGGCGCAGCAATAGAGTTGCTGCCTTACTGCGCCAGAGATCCGTGTTCAATCCTGACTACGGGTGCTTCTGAATAGAGTTTGTACGTTCTCCCCATGACCGTGTGGGTTTTCCCCGCTCGCTCTGGTTTCCTCCCACACTCCAAGGACATGCTGGTTTGTGGGTTAATTGGCTTCTGCAAAATTATAAATCGTCCCTGATATGTAAGATACTGCTAGTGTGATGGGAATCGCTGGTTGGCACAGACTCAGTGGGTCAAAGGGCTTGTTTCTACGCTGTATCTCTAAACTAAACCAAACTAAACTGTTAACGTTCATTATTTAAGAAAGGGAAGAGGGGAAAAATGTTTACAGTTTAGTCAGCCGGGCATCAAGTAACTAGGGACATTTATAAGGAACAAGCTGAACTTCCTCTGAGAAAAGGCATTTAAGCAATCAAGGAGAAACAACATGGACTTGAGAAAGGTGAATCAGGTCAGAATAATCTAACTCGAACAGAGAACATTAATAAGGGAGGTGTAGTGGACGTTGTATAAGTGGACTTGCTGAAGCCATTCGACAAGCAGCCACACAGAGGCTTGCAAGAAAGTAATAGACTGGAATTAATGGCAACGATACCGAACAGGCTCTGTGCTGAGAACAAATAATGCTGGTGCTGATGGCGTTTTTTGAAGTGCTTTGCTGGGCTGTTTCCAAATATCAATTTTAGCTTCAATTACCTTTTTGTAAACAACCCAAGGAGCGATGCAATAAATTTTGCGGATGATGGGAAGCTTAAAAGCATAGTAGGCGGCAATGAGAACAACGGTCAACCTTCGCAGGACGAGTAGGACATGACGAAGATACCAGAAGCACAGCAGAGAAGAGCAAGATAAAATGGAATTATGCCTCTTGAGAAGACAGATGGAGAAGGACAATATACTAGAGCCAGAAGGGGTTTGCAAAGTTTAGATGAGTAGGGAAACCTTGGTAGCCAGGCATTTAAAGCAATTATTATCAAAAGTGGCAAGGAATATGGACGTGGTTAAAAACTACCACAAAGGTTAAAACCAGCTTGGAATATTAAAAAAAGACCACACACTAAATTAAACTAACTGCGGGTTAGGTAACATCTCTGGAGAACATGGACAGATGACATTTCGGGTCGGGATCCCTCCTCAAGAGTCCTTGAGTTTGAGTAGGGGGTCCCGATCTGAAACGTTGCCTGTCCATGTCCTTCGGAGATGCTGCCTGACCTGCTGAGTTACTCTGGCACTTTGTGTTCTGTGCAGGATTCCAGCACTTAATGTCCCTTGCCTCTCCTACTATAAATTGCTGGTTATGTTTCAGCTGAAGACCTGTGCATAATTCAGGGAACCATACTTCAACGAAGGTAAAAATAATCCTTGGAAGGGATAATGAGGTTTGATGGGGATATATGTGACCAACAATGAGGGCTTTTAGTTTGAAGGGATCTGGAAAAGTTAGGGCTATTCCCCTTGCAATAGAACTGGTTAATAGATAACTTCATAGGAGCTTTTCAATCTTATGTGAGGTTTTAATAGAGAGAAAAAAAGCAAATGAATCACCAATTTAACATCACAATTTAGAAAGGAACAAAAAAAAGTCCACTCGACATTGTTGGGATCTGGATTTTTACCAGAAAAAGGTGACAGAAGCAGACTCCACAATGATTTTAGAAGGAAGTTGAAAAGGTATTTGAAGTTGAGGAACTTATAGGATTACGGAGCAAGAAAAGGAGTCATTGACTATAAATGTGACTTTCTCAAAGAGCCAGCACAGTCACGATGGGCCAAATGGCATCAGACTATGCAAAAAATGACTATGCACTAACCATACTGCAGTAATCCAAATAATAAGAAACAGGAGTTGAGATAGGCCAATAGCCTCAAGAGCCTGTGCTGCCAAAACATGAGATCATAGCTGATCCAATCTTGGCTTTGCCACTTTCTTGCTCTCGCCCAAAGTCCCATGGATTTCATGTGGTCCACAAGCCTGTCAAACTCCCCCTAGAATGTACAATAAGCAAAGAGCACTCGAATCAGATGCAGTTATCATTGAGCAAGGAGAACATCATGGATGTTGTACTCTGGGGAAGACCACCTGTGTTATGGAAGACCCGGGTCACCCCACCCCGGCCTGCATGATCCCAGGTCACCACGTTCGTGTCTGGGAGACCCGGGTCACTGATCCAGTCCGGGAGACCTGGGTCACTCTGATCCAGTCTGGGAGACCTGGGTCACTGATCCAGTCTGGGAGACCCGGGTCACTGATCCAGTCCGAGAGACCTGGGTCACTGATTCAGTCCGGGAAACCTGGGTCACTGATCCAGTCCGGGAAACCTGGGTCACTGATCCAGTCCGGGAGACCTGGGTCACTCTGATCCAGTCCGGGAGACCTGGGTCATTCTAATCCAGTCCGGGAGACCCGGGTCACTGATCCAGTCCGGGAGACCTGGGTCACTCTGATCCAGTCCGGGAGACCTGGGTCATTCTAATCCAGTCCGGGAGACCTGGGTCACTGATCCAGTCCGGGAGACTCAGGTCACTCTGATCCAGTCCAGGAGACCCGGGTCACTCTGATCCAGTCCGGGAGACTTGGGTCACTGATCCAGTCTCTGCCCCTCTGTCCCAGTCCAGGAGACCTGAGTCACTGATCCAGTCAGGGAGACCCGGGTCACTCTGATCCAGTCTCTGCCCCTCTGTCCCAGTCCAGGAGACCCGGGTCACTCTGATCCAGTCCGGGAGACCTGGGTCACTGATCCTGTCTGGGAGACCCGAGTCACTGATCCAGTCCAGGAGACCCGGGTCACTCTGATCCGGTCCAGGGGACCTGGGTCACTCTGTCCCAGGTCACTCTCTGTCCTGGGATACCAGACAAGAGTTGCTCTATTCCGGTGGAAGACCCGGGTGATTGTAGTCTGTAAATAGTTGAGGCCAGCACTGGTCTTTGGTATGCACTGGTTACAGGCTGGAAAACCTGAACATTATATAAATGTCAAAGGTTTTCTATTAGCTAGTCAATGTTATATGCCATCGGTCTCAATGCCATGAGATAACACCTTGTGCAGTGTATTAATCCGGGCAAGGAAACCTGGCCATCTTTAGTATTGTCCGTTAAGTTTAAGCTATTGTAAAATGTTTTTAACAAACTAGGTTATTTCACTGAGGATTTGGAGAACCAGCTGTCTGGGAGACTTAATCCATTAAAATCTCGCTAGGGGATTCAGTTCCATGAAATGTTATAAATCTAATATGAATCTTGGACTGGGTAGCAACCTTTCATCAACTCCATGGGCCCATTCAGTTCATGTCTGAAGAGTAATTTGCTTGAATTGCAATCCAATGATTTTGATTTACAATTTATTAGCTTATTAGCTTTCCAATTTCCCCGCGATAAAACTCATTATTTCTCCTTCAAATTGACTTTAATTCATTCACACATGGGTTATTGATCTACATAGAAGTCAATTTGATATATTTTCAAAAATTGTAAAAAAGATTTTTCCTCCTCTCCAATGTCCTGGTGTCTGTGCCTCTGGGTAAGTTGATTAATCAAAATACATTTTACATTCTTCTTCTTTATGCCACTTTCCCAGATTTTCTGCTGTTAATCCACCAAGTGAAAGGCAGGGAAATTCAAATTGGTTGATTCTGCGTATCATCTCGTCCCACTGACCTCTGAAACCTCCGAAAGTGGAGGTCATTGGAGACCCTTAGATTATCTTTCACAAAATGCTGGAGTAACTCAGCAGGTCAGGCAGTTTCTCAACCCGAAACATCACCCATTCCTTCTTTCCTGAGATGCTGCCTGACCTGCTGAGTTACTCCAGCATTTTGTGAAATAAATACCTTCGATTTGTACCAGCATCTGCAGTTATTTTCTTACACTTAGATTATCTTTAATCGGACTTTACCTTGCACTAAACGTTATTCTCTTTATTATGTGTCTGCACACTGTGGACGGCTCGATTGTAATCATGTATAGTTTTTCCGCTGACTGGTTAGCACGCAACACAATGCTTCTCACTGTACCTCAGTACAAGTGACAATAAACTACGTTAAACTTTTCAATTTGTCTCAATTCTCCACATGTCCCACCGTTTATTACTTGAATTATCTGCAGCTCGTCCTGAATGCAGCAGGTGGGACGGTGCACATTTCTCAGCACACTGATCCGCCGTCCATCAACACACGGGCTATCAAGTAAATTTATGGTCCGCACAGCGCCAAGAATGGGTGATGACAGCAGCATGAATGTTTGACTCACCCGAATTCAGCAGGATGATGGCCTTCAAACAGATGTACTCCTCACAGTGGAGTTTTAGCAGTCGGAAACGAGATACTGTGGCGAGGAGCATGTCAAATATCTCCACCATCCCTTCCACATATTTCCCTTCATTCCTGATGCAACAAAATGGAAAAAAAATGTGAGCTCACAGGGTTCATTGTGAAGCAAATGTAATTTTAAGCAAGTTTAAATGTATATCTAAAATGTAAATCTAAGTAGTTTTATCAACCATTTGATAAGAAAATGAAAGTCTATAGATCCTCCTTGTTCGATGGAACAGGCCAGAGAGGCCAAATGGCCTGCTCAATCTCCTAATAATCCTAAATAAACAGAATTACATTTCTTCAAAAATGACCTCATTAAGATGTCACTGCTCCACCACTGTAAACACACTGACGTTAAGAGTTAGGTTAACTACTTGAATGTCTGATGATAATAAAGCAAGCAATTTATTGTCAACCAATTTTTATGATGATATAAATATTATAGCAAAGTATAAGGGTTGTAACGCTGTAGTCAGATTATACTGCTGCCAGCTTGCAATATTTAGAAGATTTTTTTTTTCAAGTCACCTCTTCGCGGAGGACCTATTGAACAAACAACATCTTGAACTAAAATTAAATACCTTAGAAAGAAACTACATATGTGCTTCTCTGATGATCTCTGCTGCCATTTTTTCCATTTCAATAGAGATCAGCCCCTCAATTTCTCACAGAGAATCACCTGGCAACTAAGAACAGTCATCGGCAGCCTGAAGGCAAATTTCAGACTCGATCCCAAGCCTCGCTGATAAGTGGTATAGCTAGAGAAGGCAAATTCCAACATTTAATTCCCTAAATGTGCCATCAGCTGCCTGCCCTGAGATGTGAATCTGCAGCTCTGCTCAAACCTTGTCTTGGAGAAGGGTAATTGTCAGGGGTTTCTGCACCAAATTGCGGGTGGCTGTAGCCCAAGGTCTAACAGATACAACCAGGCTTACATCTGAAACATGCAGAAGGCCAATGGAGCTCCGTGCTTTACTTGGAGCTTCATATGATCATAGAGCATGGAAACAGGCCCTTTGGCCCAAATTTCCCAAGCCTGCCAATATGCCCCATTAGTGCCAGTCCCAGCTGCATGCACTTGGCTCATATCCCTCGCAACCTTTCCTATCCTTGCACCTGTCCAAATGTCTTTTAAATGGTCTTGTAGTACTGCCTCAACGACCTTTTCTGGCAGCTTGTTCCAAATACCCACTACCCTCTGTGTGAAATAAATTGCTTCTCAGGTTTCCATTAAATCTCTTCCTATTCACCGTAAACTTATGTCCTCTGGTTCTTGATTTCCCCACTCTGGGTAAAAGACTCGCTGCATTTACTGTATCCATTCGTCTCATGATCATATACCCCTCTATACGACCAACCCTCAGCCTCTTGTGCACCAAGGAATAAAGTCCGAGCCTGCTCAACCTCTCCCTACAGCTCAGTCCCTCAGGCCCTGCCAACAACCTTGTAAATCTTCTTTGCACTCTTTCCAGCTTAACAACATCCTTCCATAGCAGGGTGACCAAATCTGAACACAGTCCTCCAAATGTGGCCTCACCAAAGTCTTGCACCACTGTAACATAACATCGCAACCTCTAGCTTTTGAACCAATGGAACAGAGAGAAGATAAGTACACCAAGCTGCAGCAATAGTTTTACGTAATTACTTGTCTAAAGGATTTCCTTGCATTCACTAGATTTTAAGTATTAATATATCGTGCTCAGATCTGTCATATGAGCTCACAATAATGACACTGGATGGTGATGGTGGTAGATGGGTCTGAATGAAATCTTAGGATAAGATAACATATCTAAATACCATCAGGCAGACACAAAATGCTGGAGTAACTCGGGACAGGCAGAATCTCTGGAGAGAAGGAATGGGTGACGTTTCGGGTCGAGACCCTTCTTCAGACTCTCTCCTACAAATTCCATCACTTTGTTGGTGATTCAGTTTGGGGTGCTTTTTATCCATGGAGTTTCCTTTCAACAGAGACCTTATTTATTTGAGCCATGCACTCTTGGGTGGAGCAGTAAGGCTACGCTTGGATCAGAGTCATACAGGATCCCTGGAAGTTGCTCAAAACACTACCAGCCCAAATTTCTCAAAACTGGATGGATTCCAGTAGCTCAAATTTGGTTGTCAAGGTAACAATGAACCTAGTGGCACAGATTGTTATTTTAGTGCAATAGGCTTTGCAGCTTCAGATAAAGAACAATCCCCAGTTTAATTCAAGTATCCAAAGGGGGATTCCCTCTTCCATGGAAGAGAGTGGGGAGAAAGGGGGAAGTTGTTTGTGGGTTCGTTACCTTAAATTGAAGAATTCTATGTTCATACCGTTGGGTTGTAAGCATCACAAGCAAATATGGGTTAGTTAACTCTGATTTACAGGCATCACAGCAAGTCGCAGTATAGACATCATAGACTATCTAGTGACTTTGTGGCTTTCCACTCCACTGAGCAAACCAGACAGATGGTGGGGGGGCGTGACTGAGAGAGGGGGTGGGGGGATACATATAATTAAGGCCAGGCTACCATTAGGAGCAAAGAGGTCCTTCTGCAGTTGTACAGGGCCCTAGTGAGACTGCACCTGGAGTACTGTGTGCAGTTTTGGTCTTCAAATTTGAGGAAGGATATTCTTGCTATTGAGGGTGTGCAGCGTAGGTTTACTAGGTTAATTCCCGGAATGGCAGGACTGTCATATGTTGAAAGACTGGAGCGACTAGGCTTGTATACACTGGAATTTAGAAGGATGAGAGGGGATCTTATCGAAAAACATATAAGATTATTAAAGGGTTGGACACGTTAGAGGCAGGAAACATGTTCCCAATGTTGGGGGAGTCCAGAACCAGGGGCCACAGTTTAAGAATAAGGGGTAGGCCATTTAGAACGCAGATGAGGAAAAACTTTTTCAGTCAGAGGATTGTAAATCTGTGGAATTCTCTGCCTCAGAAGGCAGTGGAGGCCAGTTCTCTGAATGCATTCAAGAGAGAGCTAGATAGAGCTCTTAAGGATAGCGGAGTCAGGGGGTATGGGGAGAAGGCAGGAACGGGGTACTGATTGAGAATGATCAGCCATGATCACATTGAACGGCGGTGCTGGCTCAAGGGGCCGAATGGCCTACTCCTGCACCTATTGTCTACTGTCTACTATGTCCATCTGATCACATCTGGAGGAACGCTGCTCTATTCACCAGTGCATCTCTTCAGATTTGCAGTCACGTGCTCTGTGCTGCACTTTGCTACAACCATGAGCACTCTGCACTGTCACAGCTGCCTGGCAAGCTGCTGTGGAATGGGGGGCGGGGGAGGGGGGGGTGGTTGTGGCTGGGTGAGGGGTTGGTGTGGGGTAGAGAGGAGAAGAAGACAGAGGCCAAGATAATAAATATTCCAAACCAAATTTGTGAATGAAAACATCACAAATTGAATTAAGTGTAAACTAGTCGTCATTTTGCATTCAACTTTATCCTCCACATGCCTGCAGGAGTAGCGGTTAGCTTGGGTGCACTCCTGGCTTGCGGTGCAGGAGACTGCCGATGGCCTTGGAAAGACAACCACCATCAGCTCTGGGTAGGGATTGGATTGGAACTACAACAGGGGCCAAAATCTGGGCTGAAGGCCCAACAGGCATCAGTCAAGGCAATGATGGAGGGAGAGTGGTGAGATCACGATTGCACCTATCCTGAAAGAAAACAATGGTCCCTTGCCCCACTGACTGCTGCCGCATCCCCCTCCCTCGCTCCCCCCCCTCCACCCATCCCTCACCACTCTCCTGGTTCCATGTTTATCCGCAATGGCTTTTCTTTCCCCATCATCACCGTTAACTCTTGTGTGCCTTAGGAATCTACTGCAACCCTCTCTCAATTCTTCTCAGTAGCATTACTGGAAAGTACCAGTACTATGATCAGACTGAAGAAGGGTCCCGACTCGAAACGTCAACGATCCATGTCCTCAGATGCTATCTGACCTGCTGAATTGCCCCAGCGCTTCGTGTCTTAAGCAAGATTCCAGCATTGGCAGTTCCTTGTGCATCTCTAAGACATCTGCACCCTTCCAAGTCTGGCCTCTTAAACAGCCACAAAGACCCTAAGTTTCCTTCGCGTCTGAATTTGCTCATCAAGCAGTTCTGGCAAAAGCACAACGGGGCAGAACACGAAATAAATTAGATGAGACAGCAACTGTTATCAATGCTAAAATAATCAACACTACAGTACATCCTCTCCATGCTTTTAGATATTGCTTTCTGATGCCAGTTCATTGGCTATATTTAAGAGGGAGTTAGATGTGGCCCTTGTGGCTAACGGGATCAGGGGGTATGGAGAGAAGGCAGGTACAGGATACTGAGTTGGATGATCAGCCATGATCATATTGAATGGCGGTGCAGGCTCGAAGGGCCGAATGGCCATCTCCTGCATCTATGTTTCTATGTTTCTATGATCTGATCAATATTATGATCAATGTTTGTGATGTCAATGCACACGAAGCCTCATCTTTCAATGAGACTTCACTTGCCATTCCCGTTGGATCTGGGGAAAGCTGGATGTAGCTAAACTATCCCACTCTGAGCATGCAATTAAGGACAATGACCTGCACGAAAACATGAGGCAAAAAAGGTAATTGAAAATAGCAATGCCAACAAATGTGCAAAAATAACTGATTTGTCCTGTTCAAATCCAGAGTCAAAGTGAGCCAATCCCCGAGTCTAAAGAGAGTACAACATCTGAAGATACTCGCAATCCTGGAAAAGAAGGGAATTCTGCTGAGGGACAAGTTTCCGAAAAACAAAATGATCAGCCAGAGGGAAGCATTGATTTTGAGAAAGCATTCCTTTTGAGCACAAGGAAAAAAAAGAAAAGAACAAAACCTATAAAGTGCACGGATTGAAACCTGTCCAACTGTTTTATGTTTTCGTTTCATGTAAAAAACATAAAAAGGATGTAAATTTACTATTAAACATGGGCCAACATAGTCTAAAATAACCAAATAAAAATAAGGTATGTTTTAGTTATTTACACTCTTTTTATTAAATGCCGGTGGTCCAAAAACACTAAATTATGTGTAGAAAAATAATTTGGCTTGGAGTCACAGCTTGAACTTGGGTGGGTATGCTATAAATGGCAGAGCCAGTCTTTGGACCCAGTTTATTATTACCTCGCTCCATAAATCTCTGTGCCTCGCTTTCTTCTTCCAATACGCCTTTGCCTTCAACTGAGGTGTGAACCTTGATTCAACAGCATAACGCAGCAAAGAACCAGGCCCTTCCACCAACCATGTCTGTACCAACCATTCTGTACCTATCCACATTAATCCTATTTACCATCGCTTGGTTCATGATCGTCCAAGCCTTGGCAATGCAAGTACATCTTAAATCTTGAGAGAATACTTGCTCCCATCACCCCCTCAGACATCTATCCATTTCTGCCCAAAAATGTTCACTTGGGCTGTTTTACTCAAGCGTAGAGCTTGCATTAGTGAAACATGCTGGAGTGAGGACACAAAGTACTCCACTGAGGAAAGGATGCAAGCAATTTTCTCAAACGTTGACTCAAGATTATTTTTCCTCTCTCAAGGGTCCACAGGTGTCCCGTTGGGTGGAAGCGGGACGAGAGGTAGGCTGGGGTAATTGTCATTTGATGACGTTCTCTCCACCAACCCCCTGGAGTTTGGGGACCTAACCCAATGGCTGTAAATTCTCTTGAATTGATTGTGATCTTCGATTGGACACCATGGCGAACCTTCACCATGTGTCCCTTCTCATTCAATCTTCAAGAAGCAGAACATTTTTTTTTAAATCTAAAAGTAGAGACAAGGTTGTTCAGCACGGAAACAAGCCCTTGAGATCACCATGTCCACGACAATCATCAAATACCCATCTACGCTAACGCCATCAACCAGCACGGGCCCATGGATTTCCATGCCTTGGTGATTCAGGTGCTCATCTAAATCCTTATAAACATTGTGAGACTCTGCCTCCAGCAGACCCTTGGGCAGTGTGGTCCAGATTCTAATTACCCTCTGGGTAAAAGAAGTATACCTCAGATCCATTATCTTAAACCCATGCCTTCTGGATATAGATGCTTCTGCCTCAGGGAAACGTTTCCTACTCTCCACATGACCATGCCCCTCATAACTGTGTACACTACAATCAGGTCATCCCTCAGCTTTCTCCACTGCAAGGAAAACAAACCCACCCTCTCCTGCTTCCCATAAGTGCAATCCAGGCAACATCCTGGTAAATTTCACCTGCGACTTCTACAGTACAATTTATTTCCTTTCTTGATGTAACCAGAATGGTACACCATGGTCCAGGGGAGGTCGAAGCAATGTTTTATGCAGTTGCACCATTACTTCGCTGTTCTTATATTCTATGTTACCTAATGGGACAGGTGAGGCCACACGCAAACTGGAGGGACAGATATTCTGCTTGGATAGCTTTTAACCAAACGGTATGAACATTGAATTCTCCAGTTTTAAATAACTAACCAACACATCTCCTCCCCCCCCCCCACCCTCCTTTATTCCTCCCTGTGTCTCACCTGCATGCGCATCCATTTCTCCCACAATCCTGCCGTGCTTTACCCCTTCCGCCAATCCCACCCCCCCTCGTCCTCTTCCACCTACATCCCTTCATCTGGCTTCACATTTTATGCCTCTTCTCCCCTCAGCTCAGTCTTTTGTCCTTTCATCTCTGGCCTTTGTCCATCCATCTGCAATTAAACCCTCCTCACCTGCATCCACTAATCACTTGTCAGGCTTTGTCTCACCTCCACCTCTTTTCCCGCTTTCCTCCCCCCCCCCCACTACGTTGAGTGTGAAGAAGTCCCAACACCTAACGTCACCTATCCATGTTCTCCAGACATGTTGCCTGTCTCACTGAGTTATTCTGGCAGTTTGTGTCTTATTTCAAATAAATCAGCAGTTCTTTGCATCTATAAGTATCCTGTATGGCTTTTTTTCACCACCTTACCCACGTGTTGGTACACCAAGGTCCCTATTTCTCAATACTGCCAAATGTACTACCATTTATTGTTTATGTCCCAATCTTATTCGTCCTTCCAGAATACATCGCCTCACATTAATCAGGATTAAATTCCATATGCCATTGTTCTTCCCATTAACCAACCCATCAGCCTTAGACCACCACTTCACTATCAACACCACCACCTATGTTCACGTTATTTACTAATCGCAACGCTTACATTTGCATCCAAATCATTAATATAAAAAAATAGTTAAGGTTCCAGCATTGATCTCCGTGGTATAACACTGGTCACAGGCTTCCAATCACAAAATCAACCCTCCACCATCGCCCTCCTATGACCAAGCCAATTTTGGATCCAATTTGCACAACTGATCGATGCCGTCCTTTTCAAGCTACTTCATCTAACATTAGCAACATGATCTACTCTTCTTTCACCTCTTGTAACTATCAGGCTACCCCTTAAATACATCCCCAAAGTTTCTCATGGAAGTAAGATAAACACTCTGGTGGTCACTAGTGGTCCTTACTCCTGAGATGGAAGCAACTATATATCCAGCTGATCAAAACCCTTCCTAATTTTAAGGACCTCCAATGGATCACATTTCAGCTTTCCTTTTCAAGATTGTGCCCTTCCTAGCTGTTTCTGCATCTCTGTATGTCTTTGCTGAATTTTCCCAAAAGCTGTTCATCTCCAGAATGGAGACTAAAACTATTCATGCCCGTTCATAGCCACTGTTCCTTCCTGTGTAATAGGCAGCAAGTGGTTGGAAATGTCCACAATTATACAGTGTTTCAAACTAGCTGCCAGGCCATCTCTTTCCCACTCGAGTAAAACCCCTGAACCATGAATATACAGCCGGCCTGCTACTTTACGCAATAGCTACGTGAGATATTGTTCCGTGCCGATCAATCCCATTTCTCGATCTCACCGTCCGACCCACTCAGATACGGAAAATCAACAGATTTACAGCAATTAAATGCTGGAAAGAATCTGAACTTGGCTGATGCGCTGTTGGGCTCTGACTCTGCGGCTGTGTGAACATTTCCTTTCCAGAAGGTGAAAATGTTTTCTCTTTTCTGAAAGGGGAATGGATAGGGAAGCAGTTGGGCTGGAGCTTCCAGCAAGCAGAAACGGCAATGGTGTCTCCCGACGGGGTGAAGACTAAGGCTTAGAAACTGGATCTTGTGCAAATTGGAATACCTTCCCAGGACAGCATAGGGTAGTCCCTGTGATGGTGACATTTGCATCCACAGATGGAGTTGATTACCCAAAAGTGATGTGTAGGAAAATAACTGCAGATGCTGGTGTAAATCGAAGGTAGACACAATGTGCTGGAGTAACTCAGTGGGACAGGCAGCATCTCAGGAGAGAAGGAATGGGTGACGTTCTGGGTCGAGACCCTTCTTCAGTCTGAAGGAGGGTCTCGACCTGAAACGTCACCCATTCCTTCTCTCCTGAGATGCTGCCTGACCCGCTGAGTTACTCCAGCATTTTGTGTCCACCCAAAAGTGATGACACGCCTCAGGCAATGTCGGGAAACCAGGGGGGTTTCTTAATGTGAATGAGTGGTGGGTGGAATTAGCTGTAGAAACAAGAACAGCAGGTGCTAGTCTACAAAAGACACAAAATGCTGGAGCAACTCAGCGAGTTGGAGACATTCCCCGGAGAACATGGATAGGGTCGGGACCCTTCCTGAGATAGAATTATCTCACGGTTTTCAAAGTTGAGCTGTGAGGAGCATTCATGTTCTTGAGCAAAACACAAAATGTTACAGGGTCAAGCAACATCTGTGCAGAGAATGGATAGACTATGATTTGTGTTAGTCTGCTCATGTTCTTCCTTGTTTCACATTGAAGGAAGAGACGTCCCCTCGTGGCCGTTGGGATCTGCAGAGATTATCCGCAGTTTGCACCACACTCTGGCTGAATGTAACGTGTTTCATTAATGCACCCAAGAGATGAAGTCTCGACCCGAAATGTCACCCGTTCCTTCTCTCCAGAGATGCTGCCTGCCCCGCTGAGTTACTCCAGCTTTTTGTGTCCATCTAAGAGAATCCAAAACCACGTCTGTGCAAACCAATGAGTGTAATTGGAATTACCTGTCCAAAACCAAATCTGGAGCAAATATGAGCTTGCCCGGATGTTCCATGGAACGCCAGACAAGGCCAATCATCAAAATTTCTAACCAGCAGCATTCCAGTAGTTGCACTTGATCATGTAGTGTTAAATCCACAAATCCTGGGGATAAAGGAAAAAGACAGTGTTAGCGATGAATGTACAATGCACACTGGACAAGCAATGACCATCAAGATCACAATACCACTGGGTGGCGCTGTCAGTGATGGCAGCCTCGCCAATGGCCTGTTTGTCTTTTTGTCTTTTTTGTTATTTTTACCGTGTTTTAAAAGTTTGTGTTAATGTTCTCTGGTTTGTTTTATGTGGGGGATGCGGGAGGGGGTCGGGGGAAACTTTTTTCAATCTCTTACCTTGCCGGAGATGCGATTGTTTTCCGGATCGTATCTCCGGACGCTCTGCGGCCCAACATCATGGAGCTGGCGGTCTTGCTCGAGACTGACTTTGAGCCCCACCCCAGGGCCGTGGACTTGCCATCAGAGCCTGGGATCAACGCGGACTGCGGATTCCAACATCGTGGAGCTCGCAGTCTCGGGTAGAGACCGTTGTTGGTAAGCTCCAAACCGCAGAAGGTTCGACCAGCCCCGACCCGGGGTCCAATCGTCCAGCGCGGGGAGCTGAAATCCCCCCAATGCGGGAGCTTTATCGCCCCGATGCGGAGGGCCCGACAGCCGGCTACGGGAGCCAAGATCACCCCGACAACGGAAGGCTAGAGGCCCCCGACCGCGGGAGGACAAAGAAGGGAACAGATTGAACTTTTTTGTTTTCGCCTTCCATCACAGTGAGGAATGTGAAGGAGTTTACTGGGATAGATGTTTATGCTAAGATGTATTTTGTGTGCCTTGTTGCTTTTTATTGGTATGATTGTATGGCAAATCAAATTCCTCGCATGTTGCAAAACATACTTGGCTAATAAAGTATGGTTATGATTATGATTGTTATGATTATGATTGTTATGATTATGAGGCTAACAGCTTAGTGAACCTGTCCTTCCTCATGGAGCAAGTGCACATTGATGCAGACACCCATCAATTCAATTCAGAGTCAGAGTCATAAGTCAGCAGGTCAGGCAGCATCTCTGGAGGACATGGATAGGTGATGTTTCAAGTTGGGAGCCTTCATCAAGCTGACCTTAGAGTCATACATCGTGGAAACAGGCCCTTTGGCTCAACTTTCCCATGCCGACCTAGAAAGCCCATCTACATTCGTCCCACCTGCCCGCGTGTGGCCCATACCCCTTTAAACCTCTCCTATACATGTACTTGTCCAAATGTCATTTAAATATTATTCATCTCTGCACCTCTTCCAACCTCATCTATTGTATGCGCTGATACAGATGTCAACTTCTCTACATTGGCGAGACCAAGCGCAGGCTCGGCAATCGTTTTGCTCAACACCTCCGCTCAGTCCGCCTTAACCGACCTGATCAGTACTTCAACTCCCCCTCCCAATCTGACCTTTCTGTCCTGGGCCTCCTCCATTGTCAGAGTGAGGCCCAGCGCAAATTGGAGGAACAGCACCTCATATTTTGCTTGGGTAGTTTACACCCCAATGACTTCTCTAACTTCAGGTAGTCCCTGCTTTCCCTCTCTGTCCCCTCCCCCTTCCCAGTTCTCCCACTGGTCTTCCTGTCTCCTACTGCACCCTATCTTTGTCCCGCCCCCTACCCTGACATCAGTCTGAAGAAGGGTCTCGACCCAAAACGTCACCCATTCCTTCTCTCCAGAGATGCTGCCTGACCCGCTGAGTTACGCAAGCATTTTGTGTCGACATCCTAATTATTGTTATAGTACCTGCCTCAACTACCCCGTAAATAAATTAATAAAATTAATTAATATCTTGTTTAGTAGGTGGTATTATCAATGACCCTATCTTCATTAGAGCCCTTGGTTCACCTTCCAACATTGAGGAGCACTAAAGATAGACACAACATGCTGGAATAACTCAGCGGGACAGGCAGCGTTTCTGGATAGAAGGAATGGGTGACATTTTGGGTCGAGACCCTTCTTCAGACTCCTTAGGAGCACTAATTCCTTAGCTGAGGGAGGACTCAAAGTAAGCAGGTGGCTTTCTTATCTATTTTCAACGGAAAGCTCAATGAACATGATCATGAGAGCCAGCTTGGCTCTCTTCAGAACACACCACCAGACTCTTCACAAGGCCCAGGTCAGGAGTGCGATGGGATCAGACCTCCCAACATTTGAGTTTACAAATTCAGAATTTTGATGTCCAAAATTCAGAATTTTTCATCAAAATTGGCGCGTAATGCAACTTTTCAGCAAAAAAAAAAGGATGCACGCCAAATGCGCGTACGCGTTGCGCTACATTCACATGTGAAAAACGACTATTATTTCCAACAATGTAGTTCTTGGACTACATGTACAATGTCAGGCCTATCATGAGTATATTCTGCTATTTATAGAAAGTATGTTGGCATTCATAGCAAGAGGATTTGAGTTTAGGAGCAGGGAGGTTCTGCTGCAGTTGTACAGGGCCTTGGTGAGACCGCACCTGGAGTATTGTGGGCAGTTTTGGTCTCCTAACCTGAGGAAAGACGTTCTTGCCTTAGAGGGAGTACAGAGAAGGTTCACCAGATTGATCCCTGGGATGGCGGGACTTTCATATGAGGAAAGACTGGATAGACTGGGCTTGTACTCGCTGGAATTTAGAAGACTGTGGGGGGATCTTATAGAAACATATAAAATTCTTAAGGGGTTGGAGAGGCTAGATGCGGGAAGATTGTTCCCGATGTTGGGGGAGTCCAGAACCAGGGGTCACAGCTTAAGGATAAAGGGGAAGTCTTTTAGGACCGAGATGAGAAAACATTTCTTCACACAGAGAGTGGTGAGTCTGTGGAATTCTCTGCCACAGAAGGTAGTTGAGGCCAGTTCATTGGCTATATTTAAGAGGGAGTTAGATGTGGCCCTTTTTGCTAAAGGGATCAGGGGGTATGGAGAGAAGGCAGGTACAGGCTACTGAGCTGGATGATCAGCCATGATCATATTGAATGGCGGTGCAGGCTCGAAGGGCCGAATGGCCTACTCCTGCACCTATTTTCTATGTTTCTATGCTTCTATGAAAGGTTATTGAACAGAAATACTTTTTACAACACAAAGAAAAAATTGTTTTGTTTTGGTTTCTCTATTTTGCTTTTTCCTTACACAAAATGTATGATTAGGTTATGAAGAAAGAGTTTCATATAAAACTGCACATACAAATTTACAGTGTTACAGCAGCAAAGTGGATAGCAAGCGAGCAAGAGATCATTCATTATAAATAGAAGATACATACATTGTCATCAGTTTTCCCAGTGTTCTTAGCTGTTATTGTTGACTCGTCTGCTGGGAGCAGTGCTGGTTGTGCAGTCTCACAGCAGCGGGAAGGAAGGATCTCCTATATCTCTCCTTCATGCACGGGGTGAAGGAGTCTGTCACAGAAGGAGCTACTCAGTGCAGTGACAGTGTCCTGCATGGGGTGGGAGTCGTTGTCCAGCAGCGATGTTAGCTTTGCCATCATCCTCCTCTCTCCCACCACCTGCACTGAGTCGAGGGGGCAACCCAGGACAGAGCTGGCCTTCCTGACCAGCTTGTCGAGTCTCTTCCCTTCCGCCGCTGAGATGCTGCTGCTCCAGCAGACCACTCCATAGAAGATGGTCGATGCAACCACCGTGTTGTAGAATGTCCTTAGGAGTGCCCCTTGCACTCCAAAGGACCCGAGTCTCCTGAGCAGATAAAGTCTGCTCTGGCCCTTTCTGTATAGCGCATCGGTGTTTTCAGTCCAGTCCAGTTTATTGTTGAGGTGGACACCCAGGTACTTATAAGAATCCACCCTCTCGATGTCCATTCCCTGGATGTTCACCGGTGTCGGGGGGACCTGGCTGCGCCTGCGGAAATCTACCACCATCTCCCTGGTTTTCCCCGCGTTGATCCGGAGGCGGTTCCGCTGGCACCAGTCCACAAACTCCTTGATCAGTTCTCTGTACGCCCTGTCATCGCCGCCCGTGATGAGGCCGACGATGGCAGAGTCGTCAGAGAACCTCTGCAGATAGGAGTCTGCAGAGCTGTGCCTGAAGTCCGCAGTGTACAGGGTGAACAAGAATGGAGCTAGCACTGTTCCCTGCGGAACCCCAGTGCTGCAGACCACCCTGTCCGAGACCAGGTCCTTTGTCCTCACATACTGTGGTCGGTTGGTGAGGTAGTCCAGAATCCAGGATGTGAGGTGGTGATCCACTCCTGTGCGCTCCAGCTTGCCCCCCAGAAGCCCCGGCTGGATGGTGTTGAATCTCCCGGCTGGAGAAATCAAAGAACATGATTCTCACAGTGCTATCCGGCTTCTCCAGGTGTGAGAGAGCTCTGTTCCGCAGGTAGATGATGGCGTCCTCCACCCCGATGCGAGTCTGGTGGGCGAACTGCAGCGGATCCATTGATGGTCTCACCAGGGGGCGGAGATGGGCGAGGACCAGACACTCCAGTGTCTTCATCAGGTGTGATGTCAGTGCCACCGGCCTGTAGCTGTTGAGTTCCTTCGGGCGCGGCGTCTTTGGTACCGGTACCACGCAGGATGTTTCCCACAGCTGTGGAACTCTCCCCAGTTTCAGGCTCAGATTGAAGAAATAAGAAAGCGGAAACTTTCCGCCAAATTCGGAAGGGTTGGGAGGTCTGTGGGATGTCCTCCACTTGCCTGGCTGAGTGTAGCTCCAACAGCTCTCAAACAGTTGAACACCAGCCACGATAAAGCATCCCATCCACCACCATAAACGTTCACTCCCTCTGCAACTGATGCAGGGTGCCTGCAGTACGCCACACCTGCAGAACATTGCAGAAACCTTGACAGATTCTGCCAAGCACAAACTCTTCAGCTTTGAAGGACAAGGGCAGCTGCCACATAGGGATATTCACAAGGTTCACGTCCAAGTCGTATTCCATCACAACCCGGAAACATATTGTTCCAGAACCAGGGGCCACAGTTTAAGAATAAGGGGTAGGCCGTTTGGAACGGAGATGAGGAAAAACCTTTTCAGTCAGAGAGTTGTAAATCTGTGGAATTCTCTGCCTCTGAAGGCAGTGGAGGCCAATTCTCCGAATGCATTCAAGAGAGAGCTAGATAGAGCTCTTAAGGATAGCGGAGTCAGGGGGTATGGGGAGAGGGCAGGAACGGGGTACTGATTGAGAATGATCAGCCATGATCACATTGAATGGTGGTGCTGGCTCGAAGGGCCAAATGGCCTCCTCCTGCACCTGTTGTCTAGTGTCTAGTGTCTTCATCACCGTTGCTATGTCAAAATCTTGGAACCTCTTGTCTACCAGCACTGTCGGGGTACGTTCACTTACATGGGCTGCAGAGTTCAAGGCAGTAAAACATCCTCTGTTAGAAGCTAGCAATGAATGCTGGCCTTTGCAGTGATACCCATATCCAACAAATGAAAATAATTTGGGCAATGTTGGTGAGCCAGCAGTTGCTGTGTATGCCTATGTGACCTTGGTTCCTTTAGAGTTAGCCATAAAGTGAGACAGCAGTAATCCATGTGATATTACATAAGGACAACCGAGCCTTTCCCAAAGAGTATGGACAACCTAGTTAGATCTCTGGGGCTCTCTGTCAAAGGGAAATTGCCACATAACATGAATGTGGTTTTAGTGTTTGAATATGGAGCTGGTTTCCCAGTATCATCTCTTACATACATTTTGTGTGTCAGTGTGCGGTGTGCCCCATGACTGAAAAGCACAATATTCCGGCTGGGGAAAATGGTCCAAAATCACTACAAAGTGCATTATATTCCCCTTTCGTCAAAGCGCAGTACAGTACAATAAGTATTCCAGCATTTTGTGATATTCTCTAACTTCCAGATAGCTCCTCTGTCCCTCTCTTCCCCTCCCCCTTCCCAGTTCTCCCACTCTCTTCCTGTCTCCACCTATATCCTTTCTTTGTCCCGCCCCCTTCCCCGACATCAGACTGAAGAAGGGTCTCGACCCGAAACGTCACCCATTCCTTCTCTCCGGAGATGCTGCCTGACCCGCTGAGTTACTCCAGCTTTTTGTGATACCTTTGAGTAAGTACAATAAGTTGCTTCACTGAAAGACCATGAACCAAATAGGTGTAGGCTACATACTGGGACAGCAAATGGGCATGGGAGGGAGTGATAGAGAGAACAAAAAACACACACACACACACACAGCAAGTGATGCATTACACAGGTACCTGGGGCATAAATCCCAGAGAAGCACACCTGCAACATCCCAACAGACCTGTGCGTACAACATTGGTGTCTCTGCTTACAAGTACAATTGCTGTGAATAACCTCCACAACCAACTGCATTACTCGATCAAACATGCTGTGTTACTATTGATCTCTGTTGACAGGGAAACAGCAATTTTAATACCACAGCTTGGCTCCTGGTTTTGGCGAGTCGAAAGAAGGACAAGAAAAATCAAATTATGCAAAGCAAAGCCAAGTCTTTTGCTCTTAATGGCTTGATTTAGTTTTATGAGTTTTCCCCTTTGAAAAGGTACTAAAGACAAGATTTTTTTTTTTAAAACAACTTGTATATTTGTTATGCCTGGCAGACAAGGCTTCACAAAAAATGTTTTGATTGAATTTTATTAGCCATACACAATCAAAGAAGTGATAAGATCATATTGGCAAAGGTAAGATTTGTCTTACACATTGAGAAATTCTGACTGTGCATCGAAGCACTAAGATCACTTAATACTTGTATCAAAACATAATCTATCATATACCAAAGATCTTGGAACATTCTGTTATTCTTCTGTAATCCCTAGGACCTAGTGACCTGCAAGCCCAAGGTTTCGAAAGAGGTGGCTATGGCGATACCGTCTGGATTGGTTGCCATCTTGCAATAATCCATGGATTTTGGAATGGTTCCCACTGACTGTTAGGTAGCAAATGCAATCACGCTACCTAGGTAGCGAGAGGGAATGACAGACCACCTGGCCTGATATTAGAAACAAGAAAAATTCTAGTATCTATGATAATAGAAGTGTGTGCAAATCAGTTAGAAAGTAATTACATAGGGTGGACGTGGAAAGGATGTTTCCAGTGATCGTAGAATCTAGGACCAGGCGGCAGAGCCTCAGAATAAAAGGATATACCTTCAGAATTGAGATGAGGAGGAATTTATTTAGTCAGGGGGTGGGGGGTTGAATCTGCGGAATTAATTTCCACAGACAGCCGTGTTGGCCAAATCATTAGGTATTTTTAAACGAGCGATTGATAGATTCTTGATTAGTAAGGGTGTCAAAGGTTACGGGGGAGAAGACGGAAGGTTTGGGTTCAGAAGGAAAAATAGATCAGCCATGACTGAATGGCGGAGTTGACTCGATGGGCTGAATAGCTTAAATCTAATCCTATGTTGTACGGTCGTAATTAAGCAGAGTCAATGTGAATTTACGAAAGGGAAATCATGAATGGCACATCAGTTAGAGCTTATTCACAAAATGCTGGAGTAACTCAGCAGGTCAGGCAGCATCTCGGGAGAGAAGGAATGGGTGACGTTTTGGGTCGAGACCCTTCTTCAGACTGATGGAGACAGTTAGAGCTTTGTGAGTTTGTAACCATCAGGTAAGGAGGAATCAGTGAATGTGGTGTATTCCGACTTTCAGAAGGCCTTAAATACAGTGCCACGTTAAACTGTGACAATTTATTGGATATGAGATTAGTGGCAATGTACAGACATGCACTGAAGGTTGGGTAACAGGTGGAGAACAGAGAGTAGTTGTTAATTATTTACGGATCTAATGGAATGCCAGAGGGATTAGGGGTTGGGGCCCAACCGTTTACAGTCTTTGTGAGTGATTTTGATGAGGGAGCCAAGTTTTCCAATGGTACCAAACTAGATGACAGTATAGGCGATGAGGATGACATAGAAAGGCTTAAGGGGGATATAGATGACTCTGTCTACAGACTCAATAGCTCGTCACCTACTTCTGCTCCTATTTTCGTATGTTATTATAATCAAAGTACATCTCAAGAGACTGCACTGATGCACACACGTGCAAAATACACCTGGACCCATTTCCACACGATTCCAAAAGTAAAGTGCGCCAAGTTCGTCATGTTGACAACAGTGAATCTCTCACATACCGAATAAGAAGTATTCAATCCAAATTAATACAATTTCTGCTGGTAAAAATAAATATTCCACTGGTCTCAATAAAATAACTTTACAACCAAAGGATCACAATTGAATTGTGGCCACTTCCTCAATGGGGTAACTAGTTTCTCTCTATCCTTCCATCAACTCCTCATGTGCCTTAACCATCACACTTACATCCTTCTGAACCTACATTCAAGGATGTATAAACTGATGTTTGCCTCTGCTATCTGCTACCTGCCCTCCTACATTCTTTGAGAAAGGATCTGCATTTGTTTAGTGTCTTTCACTGCCTTGGGACATCTCATATATTATTTTGTTTTGCAATTCTGAGCAATCATTGCACTGAAAAAAAAAACCTACAAGTACTCACAAGCAATTACTGGCTAAAAGGATGGGTTTAAAAAAGTGCTATTCATCAATGTTTTGAATGTCGGTAGCTTTTGCCTCCAGTTGCTCGGCTGGATGAAGGCATAGTTAGTGTGAGAGAAGATCGCATTTTAAACCCAAGCTATTCAGAGGCCAAGCTAGTACAGTCTGCCCCCTGATGTCGGCGAAGAGGAGGAGTTGAAGGGGCTGCAGCTGAGTTTTCTGAACTTATCTGCATGTAATGCAAAGCATTTATTTTTCAAGGCTAATAGGGATTGGAAAATGGCCAACTTGCTGTCCGTAATTTTCAAATTTTTTTTTCAGGTAGAATC
The DNA here is from genome assembly GCF_053455715.1 of Rhinoraja longicauda. Taxonomy (NCBI): domain Eukaryota; kingdom Metazoa; phylum Chordata; class Chondrichthyes; order Rajiformes; family Arhynchobatidae; genus Rhinoraja; species Rhinoraja longicauda. The sequence continues at coordinate 56,882,868 of NC_135961.1, read as the reverse complement.
GTTTTGGTGGAGTTTGTCAGACGGGAAGAAATGATTGGAACAACACTGGTCAGCAACAAAGTTTAAAATAACCAGTTAGGAAGGAGAGAGAAAGAAAAATGGAGAACTAAGCAGCACAAATGGCAGAACTAGTAAATGAGAGGGACAAAGGTCAAGGCGGAGAAAGGACAGAAAACTCATTCCAAGCACATAAATTAAAGCACAGTACTGTCAACAAGTTACTTAAATATATGCACTATTAAAAATCATAAAACGTTGTACAGATTAGAATATCTGCCTTCCATCTCATCGTGTTGAGAAGTGAAACAGTGACTTGAACAATCGGAACGCTGGAACAATAGAACAAAGGGAAGCCGCCCGCCAGAAACATTGGATGCTACAGACATTTTGAACTGAGAAAAAGGCAGGAGGCAGGAAGAAAACAATTGGCCTATATCTACCCAATCTAGAGTGAAGGGCAATTAATAAACAAAGGGTGTTGTCCTGATTTCCAAACCTACCGCATTGAGGCCCTTATACTTTTAAAAATATCTGCTATACAGCTTAACATTGTATTCGATGTTACTTGACTGACCTCCTCCACAAACACACTCCCACCCGCACCCTCCGCTCTGCTGCTGCTAACCTCCTGTCCCCCCCCATCCGGACCAAACTCAGATCCTGGGGGGACAGGGCTTTCTCCATCGCTGCTCCCACCCTCTGGAACTCACTACCTCAAATCATCAGAGACTCCTCCTCACTCACCACATTCAAAACATCACTGAAGTCTCACCTGTTCAACACTGCCTTCAACCACTGACTGTCACTTCATCTTATTCTTCCTTTCCTGTTCGTTTATTTATTTATTTTTATGTCTTATTTACCCTGTAGAGCGTGTTTGAGTGTCTAGAAAAGCGCCATACAAATGTAATGTATTATTATTATTATTATTATTATTCTGCACTCTGGTATTTTTCTCTTAGCACTACCTGTTGTACGTGTAAGATTTGATTGTACTCATGCACTCATGCATATTGTGAATTTGACTGCATCACATGCAAAAAAAGCTGTTCACATGTGACAACAATAAACCAATACCAATTACTGAGCATTAGAAATGTATCATCAGGAGAGTGGTTTGGGTAGTGGGGGACTTAAATTTGGCCATGGTGTTATACTGCAAACGTCATCTGTGGCTCTGGTGAAGAACTTGTACTCCTGAGACATTTGGAAGTATGTTAATGTCTCACTCCAGAGACCAGAGCATGTAGCAAAGCTGATCTCCTAAAGAAAATGTCCACCCCCATGTCAGTGATACAGTCTTTCTGACACCTATTGCACCCTTTCAGCTGAATGGAAAAGATTAATTACTACCGAATAGCAAAAGGCCTGGATAGAGTGGATGTGGAGAGGACATTTTCACTAGTGAGAGAGTCTAGGACCAGAGGCCACAGCCTCAGAATAAAAGAACATACCTTTAGAAAGGAGATGAGGAGGAATTGCTTTAGTCAGAGGGTGGTGAATCTGTGGAATTCATTGCCACAGAAGATTGTGGAGGTCAAGTCAATGGAAATTTTTAAGAGGGAGATTGACAGACAATAGACAATAGACAATAGACAATAGGTGCAGGAGTAGGCCATTCGGCCCTTCGAGCCAGCACCGCCAGTCAATGTGATCATGGCTGATCATTCTCAATCAATACCCCGTTCCTGCTTTATCCCCATACCCCCTGACTCCGCTATCCTTAAGAGCTCTATCTAGCTTTCTCTTGAATGTATTCAGAGAATTGGCCTCCACTGCCCTCTGAGGCAGAGAATTCCACAGATTCACAACTCTCTGACTAAAAAAGTTTTTCCTCATCTCTGTTCTAAATGGCCTACCCCTTATTCTTAAACTGTGGCCCCTGGTTCTGGACTCCCCCAACATTGGGAACATGTTTCCTGCCTCTAACATGTCCAACCCCCTAATAATCTTATACATTTCGATAAGATCCCCTCTCATCCTTCTAAATTCCAGTGTATACAAACCTAGTCGCTCCAGTCTTTCAACATATGACAGTCCCGCCATTCCGGGAATTAACCTAGTAAACCTAAGCTGCACGCCCTCAATAGCAAGAATATCCTTCCTTATATCCAGATTCTTGATTAGTACGGGAGTCAGGGGTTACGGGAAGCTAGCAGGAGAATGGGGTTGAGAGGGAAAGATAGATCAACCATGAATAAATGGCGGTGTAGACTTAATGGGCCAAATGGCCTAATTCTGCTCCTAGAACTTATGAAAGAGCTCCTGGTATTGTTTAGATGAAGAATTGGGAGCAAAACATTTGTCCCTCAACCAACATCATTAAGGTGGATAATCCGGTTAACACCATTGTGCTTTTTCTTGCTGTTGCAGAGTGCTTGTTTTTATATTGAAGGTGACCATGCTCCAAAATGAATTTAAACATTTTGGGAACACTGCAAAAGATTGTCCCAAAAGGCGAATCTGTCTTTGCTTGTAAGAAGAGCCACACTTGGACATTTCTTGGCGGTTTGGATTGAAAGGAGGCAAGGCATCTTCATGCCTCATGAAGATATAAATGTGAGAGAAACACAAGTGAATTAAAGTCGCCTCTGGAGATTCTGGATGTAATGAGCCGAGTTTCCAGCTGTCCTTTTTTTTAAATGAAAAGTTTGAAGGCCAGTGCAAGAGATCAGGCCAATATCAGTGCTGTTTATTCAAGTTTTAGGTATTTGACTTTTCCCTGAATCCAATGTACAAAAAAAAACAACCTGACCCATCTAAAGAAATGCAGTCCTGGGTCCTGCTTGTGATGTTACCTATTTGAAAAAAACATAATTTATATTCTTAGTTATTGCACGATGTTATGATTCACTCGACAACTGCCAAATAACATTTTAGGAGAAGGCTTTATCTGCGGAATCCATCGCTAAACAGATCAAACGTTGAATGCAAGACAATCTAGTTACAGCTGTGGTCCCAGACAGTGCTGACCATCTAAAGTGTTGTTACATGGTCATCAGATAGAACATAACAGTCGGTGCAGAAATATAATTCTGTTTCGATTAGTTTCCATGCCAGATGGCCAGTGTGGTCTTCTATCTCCTGCTGTCATCCAAAGTATGAACACTCTGTTCTGATCTATTTACAGTGTTTGGTTTCATCATTGTGTTTCACATTGTTTTTAATGCAGTTCATCAATGGCTCTATCAACAGCAAACTCACCTCTTGAGACAGAAGGTGGCAGGGTGGCACAGTGACGCAGCAGTAGAGTTGCTGCCTTAAGGCACCAGAGACCCGGTTCAAACGTGACTACGGGTGCCGTCTGTGCGAAGTTTGTACGTTCTCCCTGTGACCGCATGGGTTTTCTCCGAGTGCTCCGGTTTCCTCCCACACTCCAAAGACGTACAGGTTTGTAGGTTAATCGGCTTTGGTAAAATTGTAAATTGTCCCTAGTGAGTAGGATAGTGCTAGTGTACGGGGTGATCGCGGGTCGGCGTGGACTCGGTGGGCCGAAGGCTGTATCTCTAGTCAAAGGTCCAGGTACTGGTATAGAGACTTGTGAACAAAATCAAGGCCGTCTCTCCAGAGGATCTGTGCCACTGTTGGAAGTACGATTCAACCAAGACCACTCTCATCTCTCAGATGGATGTAAAATATTACACGCCATTAAGCAAATTAGCAAAGGGAGTTTCTCCCTTGCGTTCTCTAACAAAATATCCCCAAAATAGATTATCTGATCATTGGGCACATGAATGAGCTTCCCGTAGGGAAATTGGTTTTCTATAACTGTGATTACATTTCCAAATATTTCTCTGGTCATTAAGAGTTTTGGGATAACTCATGATTATGAAAGGCAACCTTTGAGAGTCAGAGTTCTCTTACAATGTCTTCAGCAACACTGTGGATGGAACAGAGCAACAATTCACCTGGTCAAGACCAGACGGCCCCAGCTGGCTCTGGATTGATAAGACCACACCTTCATGTCCAAGGCATTACATGGTCAGATCCACCAACATCCCAACCCAAGCCACCCTCAGGAAGGCTGCAATGAGGATGAGACAATTGTCCATTTATTTGTGGACGGTGCATTTGCAAAAGAGATCTGGAAAAGGAAGCAAGGGTCCTTGTTGAGGTTCATCCTGAGCAGCTCTGTAACAGAGGACTCACTGATCTCCCAGGGAGACAGGCGTCTTGAATCGAGGCACTGTAGATGCTGGTTTACAAAAAAGACACAAAGTGCTGGAGTAACTCAGTGGATCAAGCAGCATCTCTGGAGAATGTGGTGAAAGACGCGGTTTAGTCTGCCTGAAACCTCTTGGACTTCCAGTACGACAAGATGTCTGGTTAACTAGTATAACTGATAATTTATAGTTTTATTGTTTATTGTATATTTGTTGCGTTGTTATGTTTAATGTGCTTGTTAGGCTGCAGCAAGTAAGAATTTCATTGTTCTGGTCCCGCTGCATGACAATTAAACACTCTTGACTAAATTAATATTGTCGACTGGAACATACCAGACTCCAGGACTACGTGCTAAGGGACCGCCACAAAGCTTGGTTGCAAAGACTACGTGGGGAAGGACAGTAATCGAATGTCCTGCTGCGTCTAGGTGCTGGGTCCCGTGTAACTGCCTCTCAAGTACTTGTTCAAAGAGGCCATGTGAGCGTATCGAGCTTTATACATACAATGTATTAACTGGATGACACTACGAATGTATAGACCTGGTGTTATAGAGTCCTACAGCACGGAAACAGGTCCTTCAGCCCAACCCGTCCATGCTGTGCAAGATGCCCCATCTAAGCTAGTCCCATTTGCCTCTGTTTGGCGCATATACTTTAAAACTTTTCCTATCCATTTACTATCCCAGTGTTTCTTAAATGTTGTTATTGCACCTGCCTCAACTATCTCCTCTGGCAGCTTGTTCCATATACATACCACCCTTTGAGTGAAACATTTTGGCATTCAGGTTTCTATTAAATCTTTCCACTCTCTGGAGCGACTAGGCTTGTATACACTGGAATTTAGAAGGATGAGAGGAGATCTTATCGAAACGTATAAGATTATTAAGGGGTTGGACACGTTAGAGGCAGGAAACAAGTTCCCAATGTTGGGGTAGTCCAGAACAAGGGTCCACTGTTTAAGAATAAGTGGTAGGCCATTTAGAACTGAGATGAGGAAAAACTTTTTCAGCCAGAGAGTTGTGAATCTGTGGAATTCTCTGCCTCAGAAGGCAGTGGAGGCCAATTCTCTGAATGCATTCAAGAGAGAGCTAGATAGAGCTCTTAAAGATAGCAGAGTCAGGGGGTATGGGGAGAAGGCAGGAACGGGGTACTGATTGAGAATGATCAGCCATGATCACATTGAATGGCGGTGCTGGCTCGAAGGGCCGAATGGCCTCCTCCTGCACCTATTGTCTATTGTCTCTCAACTTAAACCCATGTCCTCAGGATCGTGATTCTCCAACCGTGGTTAAAACTTTCGATAACCATCTTCACTGTCTATGATATCACCTACTTTGATATCATCTGCGAAGTTGCTAAGCATGCCTTGCACATTCTCATCTAAATGATTGATATATGCCATAAACATCAATGGGCCCAGCACCGATCCCTGGAGCACACTACTAGTCATAGGCCTCCAGTCCAAACAACACTCTTCCACCGCTATCCAGCTAGCTCTGCCTAGATGCCATGCAACCTTCCAGAGCAGCCTACCATGCGACCTTGCTAAAGTCCACATAGACAACATCTACATCCTTGCCCTCTTCAACCTTCTTGGTTACTTCTTAAAAAAACCATGCTGGCCTACCCTCACCCTATTTAAATGCATCTGGACACCTTTTAAATATGGTCAGTGCTCCTGTTTCTATCACTTTTCCAAGTCCTCTCCCCCAGTCTTTGACAGCAAAAATATTGGCTTCAGCTCCCCTGTGACCTCACTAATCTCCTCAGAAATCAATGGTCCCTTGTTCCTGACCCCTCTGATAATGGAAACACGTCACCCCTGTTCATTCTGGGCCCCCATAATTTTATATACCTCAGTTCTATTTCCCATCAGTCTTCCACAGGAATCAACTCCTCGCCTCACAGCTATATTTCTCCATATTTGCTAACATTTCGCAGATCTCCTCTGCACCCTTCCTGATGCCATCACACCCTCCCTGCAGGGCCGTGATCACAACTTTGTTTAGTTTAGTTTAGAGATACAGCGCGGAAACAGGCCCTTTCGGCCCACCGGGTCCGCGCCGACCAGCGATCCCCGCACACTAACACTACCCTACACCCACTAGGGACAATTTTTACATTTATACCAAGCCAATTAACCTACAAACCTGCACGACTTTGGAGTGTGGGAGGAAACTGAAGATCTCGGTGAAAACCCATGCAGGTCACGGGGAGAAGGTACAAGACAGCACCCATAGTCGGGATCGAACCCGGGTCCCCGGCGCTGCATTCGCTGTAAGGCAGCAACTCTACCGCTGCGCCACCGTGACTGTAGCTCCTCAGGATGAAGAATGACTTCTTCCCGCTCCACTTCCAATGAATAGAAGATGCAAGTAGCATGAGCTGCAAAATGTATTGGAAGCAGTTTGGAGAAGAGAGTGTGGAGGAAGTGGGTGCTACAGCAATGGAAAGTGTGTGTGTGTGTGTGTGTGTGTGTGTGTGTGTGTGTGTGTGTGTGTGTGTGTGTGTGTGTGTGTGTGTGTGTGTGTGTGTGTGTGTGTGTGTGTGTGTGTGTGTGTGTGTGTGTGTGTGTGTATGTGTGTGTGTGTGTGTGTGCGGGTGAGTGGGGGAAGGCAAGGGAAACATTTTGAAGAGAACTCTCTGCTGAATAGGTAGTGTCACCCAGTCAGCTGGTTGTACCGATTGTACCTCTTCGGTGCTACAGAAGCAAATCTTGTGGGGACCTGCATCAGTCAGACTGGCAGCAGCGTTTGTGCAATGAATGTTGTGTCAGCATGGTAAGTCATGCATTATTAGTAAGTGTGCAAAATTGCACACGCCTTTAGTGTTAAAAGCTGACAACCTGCACAACTCCCGCAGCAAACACCTGACCACGTGGTGCTGGAACTGCATGCTGTTCCACCAGAAGATCTAGAGTACTCATGCGAGTATAGAAGTTGGGAGGTCAAGTTGCAGTTATATGAGGGTTTTACGAGCATGTTGCCAGGACACTCTAGGGGCAGGAAACATGTTCCCGATGTTGGGGGAGTCCCAAACCAGGGGCCACAGTTTAAGAATAAGGGGTAGGCCATTTAGAACGGAGATGAGGAGAAACTTTTTCAATCAGAGAGTTGTGAAGCTGCGGAATTCTCTGCCTCAGAAGGCAGTGGAAGCCAATACTCTGGATGCTTTCAAGAGAGAGTTAGATAGTGCTCTTAATGATAGCAGAGTCAAGGGATATGGGGAGAAGGCAGGAACGGGGTACTGGTTGTGCATGATCAGCCATGATCACGGTGAATGGCGGTGCTGGCTCGAAGGGCCGAATTGCCTACTCCTGCACCTATTGTCTATTGTCTATTGACTCAAGGGCCTGAGCTGTAAGGAGAGGTTGAGTATGCTGGAACTCTATTCCTTGGAGCACAGGAGGTCAAGGGGTGATCTTACAGAGGCGTACAAAATCATTAGAGGAATAGATTGGGTAGATGCACAGTCTCTTGTCCAGAGTACGGGAATCAAGAACCAGAGGACATAGGTTTAAGGTGAGCGGGTAAAGATTTAATAGGAACCTGAGGGGTAACCTTTTCACACAGATGGTGGTAGATGTAAGGATCGAGCTGCCGGAGGAGGTAGTTGAGGCAGGTAGTGTAAGAAATATTTGGACAGGTACACGGATAGGACAGGTTTAGAGGGATATAGGCCAAACACAGGCAGGGGGGACTAGTGTAGATGGGACATTTTGGTCGGTGTGGGCAAATTAGGCCGAAGGGCCTGTTTCCACGTGACTCTCTGTGTAGCATGATTCAGTTGGATAGCATGTGGTAGTACAAGCTTTTCATTGTATCTTGGTATTTCTGGCAGTGATACAGTAAGCTAAACTATACATACAACATAGAACAGAAAGTAGTGGAGTAACTCAGCAGGTCAGGCAGCATCTTTGGAGGACATGAATATACGACGTGTCAGGTCAGGACCTGGCCGAAGAAGGTTCACGATCTGAAACCTCGTCCATTCCTTGCTCTCCAGGAACGCTGCCTGACCCACTGAGTTACTCCAGCACCTTGCGTTCAATGCAAGATTCCAACATCTGCAGTTCCTTGTGCCTATTGGGTTTCATTCTATCATTGAGCACCTAAAAGTACTTCTAGGCATATGATTCCACATATACAGACCATGGAACCCATTCAAACTCATCCATTGGGTACAGACATTTGATAAAGGGTCAGGTAGCATCTCTGGAGGACATGGAGAGGCGAGATTTCCCCCAGGCTTTACACCACGTTCAAATTTGGCAACGTCAGAAAAAAAAGCAGCTTACTAAAAATCCGAGATGCAATTCCAAGAAAGGCCTATGAAATGTCATTACAGTAAGTGCAACATCTCGGGTGTACAATTCCATTCAAGGCCACGTTACCATAGCGACAACATCTCTGTAACGAACATTTGAAAGGAAGTGGAAAAAGAAGCAGCCTTGTGACCACCAGCTGTGCTTGACGTCTGCCAAGGCTGGTGGGATTAACTGCGTTCACAGATCGATTGTGTCAGGGCATTGCAAACGCCCAAGTCCACGAACAAGACAGCTGAGAGGGAAACAGAATGCTTCTCCAATAGCTGCTGAACGCAGACATGTGGATGGTGCAAAGGTGACACACTTGTTGTGCCAACTTGCAGCATGTTTGAATGCGAGGTTGAGAGGGATCGACGCACAGTTCGATGATCAGGCAAACAAAAATAAAATGTTTCCCTGTCCCCATTTAAAGGCAGCTGCCAGTGATCCCTTCAAGGCTTCAGTGCACCTGAGAAAACTAACTGTAGATATATGGCAATCCTTTAGAGACGCTCTAACCAACTTTAATAACTCCAACTCCAAAGACGTACAGGTATGTAGGTTAATTGACTGGGTAAATGTAAAAATTGTCCCTCGTGTGTGTAGGATAGTGTTAATGTGCGGGGATCGCTGGGCGGCGCGGACTCGGTGGGCCGAAGGGCCTGTTTCCGCGCTGTATATCTAAATCTAAAAAATCTAAATCTAAAAAATATGTGAATGTGTGTCCGATGTCACCCATACTACACCTCTCTCAGTGCAAGTGGCTGCATGAGAAACTGGCAGCGGCTTTATCTTACTACATATCCAAGTGGTAAGAAAGTTAGAGCATGGTACAGTATACTCTCAGCCATCTGGTATCATTGGAGATTGGTGGATTGCTGGTTATATGAGAATTGCTCAAAATTTATTGTAGATCATACATTAGTATTCTCTGCATAAACTTTAAATTTTTAAATAAATTGCTGAATTCTATGGTGTCTCTTTATGCTTTCAAGTAACTGCAATTTTATATTTTATGTTTAAACAAAGCTTTTTTAAAATTGAAAGATACAGCAAGGAAACAGACCCTTTGGCAGAGCTAATCAACGCCCACCATCAATCACCCGTTCGCACTAGTTCTATGTTATCCCACTTTCTCATCCACTCCCTACACAGTAGGTGTAATTTACTGAGGCCAATCAACACCCAATCCCGCACATCTATGGGATGTGGGAGGAAACTTTCGTGTTCTTGTTCTATGCCTGTATGAAACTTTGCGAGTCTTCAAGGTACAACAGAAGACTTTATTACAGTAACTCAATGCTGGCAGCAAGACGACTAAAAATGGCTGCCACCCCACAATCTGACTGCACACTCACACACTGTGTACAGATAGCCAAGATAACTATGTACAAAACATCTCCCTTTGTCCTGTGCAGCGCCACCTGCTGCACGGGAGGAGCAACGGGTCCTCCCACCCCACACAGTCCATCAAACATCACAGAAACCGTGCAAACTCCACAGACAGTACCCCAGGATGGTACCCCCAGCTCTACTGCTGCACCACAGTGGCCCTGAGTTAATACAAAATACAACAGAAACGTCTCAAATGAATACCTGTACTCATCACCACGTGAAATGTCGAATCTTCAAACAAAATGTTGCTGCTAATTAGTGAACAAATGAGCTGTCTTTAAGTATCAATGTAAATAACCAAAAAAATGTCTACTGCAAAGAGGTCTACGGGGTTGTGTAAACACTCTTTCATGGTGAACAGATACAGCTTGGTCGCTCATGCATGCATGCATGGGGTTATCTTTTAACTACTACTGTGCTGCAGCTCCAGTTGCATTCCTCCACAACTGCAATTCCTTTGCTCTCTGCCCACACACCCAGGCCCGTTCCCCCCCCCCCCCCCCCCCAAGACCGCGTGATCGGTCGGCCCAGATCACGCCCAGAGAGTTCAAGCCTGACAAATGACGGTGCGATACCCAATAGGCTCAGCCCGCCACACTACTCACATTTATTGCGATTATCGTTAAAATAAGCATGACGTGCCGGGGGAACTCAACGGGTCTGGCAGCATCTGTGGAAGGGATTGACAGGCGATGTTTTGGATCGGGACCCTTCTGTAAATTGATCAGGGGTCCGGACCTGAATCTCCCCCTCTCCATTCTCCCCACAGAACTGCTGAGTTCCACCAGCACTCTGTGTTTTGACCAATATTCCAGCAGTTGCAGTTTTCTTGCATCAACGCTTGGAATAAATGGGAAGTTTAACTTTAGTTACAGGAAAGGGTGCAAGTGCCTGAAATGAACCCATTCCCTCTAACACATTCCTTCCTTAGATTTTAAACAAACACACCAACCTAATGTAAATCATCTGCATCAATTTCTTGTAGTATTTTATGATTTCATGAAAACTTAGCGATTCGTTTTTTTAAATTACGTTTTGACCTTTATTCAACAAATAGCCAAAGATGGGCCAATAAAAAAAATTGGATGAAACATGTTGCTGCACAGTACATCAAGACCAGATGTTCCTTCGAAACGGGAATTGCAATCTGTTAGGGTTCATCGGATCCCATGTAATTTTCTGTGGTTTACTGATTGCACTCAATTTTGCCAAAGGCAAAAGTAAAGGCAGTTAATAAGAACGTGATCTTTCCAACCCAAACATACACAAACGTGGATAAAACGGGTTTGTCTAATGGGTCGCTCCACAGAACCGGAAAACAAAAAATCTTTATCGATCCTGAAGGACATCCAGAGAAGACGATACAGTAAACTATTCAGTCAAGACAGGTTCAGTGACTATGACAAAGTATCCCCCGAGTGGTTTATATGCCTTGTCCGCACCCTGCCCCGCGTATAGATTGTGGACTCCACAATTGCTCCTTCTGCTGATACTGATTTTTCATTACTGAACTGCTCATTCTTCCTTCTGCCTGCACCGATGCCAAGTTTCATGGCAGCCCTCTGCACTATTTTTTAAGTGTGCTGGAATATTTACATTGGCTGAACGAGAAAGATTGGCTTTGCAGTGGTGACGTTGCAAAGGAAGAAACGGAGCCAGCAGAAGCTCTTTCTATTCCCTTTGGTGGGATTAACGGAGGTGCCAGAGACGGGGCTGAGAGCAGCTTGGCAGGAGCAACAGGATTTCCAGAGGTGGTATTATAAACAGCACATTGTGAGGTTCGAAAATAACCAAGACATTTCACCGCAGGCTGCACTGAAATAGTTCCAAACTGCACTGATCATAATTCTAGCTCACCTGAAACTAAACAACAACCGATGATATCTCAGGATCACACAAGGACACGTATGCGTAGAGACATATTCATACATGCTCAAATGCATACACACTATATACAAACATACAAATAAATAGCATTGATGCACACAAACATGCAAGCACAAAAACATGCAGAAAAACACGTACATAAATACCGCCAGAAACACAAGCATGCATGTGCACACACATGTACGCAGTGATGGGTGCACATACACATACGCACACGTAAACACATACACAAACCCAAATGGCAGCAGACACATGCACATCAACTCAGGCAAACACTAAAGCTCACCAACATCAGCAAAGACACTCTCATGCATACTTCTCTCCCCCTAGTTCCCAGGCTGAAATTGGATCTTGTAGATCCACAGATGTTATGTACACTTGCTCCTTTATTTTATTGTGTGCTACACTGAAATGGTTCCAAAGTACATTGATCCAATTCATCTTCACTGGAAGGTAATATCAATTCATGAAATCCAGAGGGACATTCTCGGTCTCTCTGTCTTTCACACACACACACACACACACACACACACACACACACACACACACACACAATATGCACCATACATATTTTGAGAGAGAAACAAGCATACTGTCAACTACCCGCATGAAAACATTCACAAAGAAACACAGTGCTTCCTCAGGCTTGAGGATGAGAAGGGTTCCAATGCAAGGAGCATTGAATGGTCAGTTGCCAGAGGACCGTAGGTGGTAATCAGTGCGGGATTTCTTTGTTCATACGGGACTGTAGTGTAGTGTTCCAATGGAATGTTGGCCTTCATAACAAGAGGAGTTGAGTATAGGAGAAAAGAGGTCCTTCTGCAGTTGTACAGGGCCCTAGTGAGACCGCACCTGGAGTACTGTGTGCAGTTTTGGTCTCCAAATTTGAGGAAGGATATTCTTGCTATTGAGGGCGTGCAGCGTACGTTTACCAGGTTAATTCCCGGAATGGCGGGACTATCATATGTTGAAAGACTGGAGCGACTAGGCTTGTATACACTGGAATTTAGAAGGATGAGAGGAGATCTTATCGAAACGTATAGGATTATTAAGGGGTTGGACACGTTAGAGGCAGGAAACATGTTCCCAATGTTGGGGGAGTCCAGAACAAGGGGCCACAGTTTAAGAATAAGGGGTAGGCCATTTAGAACTGAGATGAGGAAAAACTTTTTCAGTCAGAGAGTTGTGAATCTGTGGAATTCTCTGCCTCAGAAGGCAGTGGAGGCCAATTCTCTGAATGCATTCAAGAGAGAGCTGGATAGAGCTCTTAAGGATAGCGGAGTCAGGGGGTATGGGGAGAAGGCAGGAACGGGGTACTGATTGAGAGTGATCAGCCATGATCACATTGAATGGTGGTGCTGGCTCGAAGGGCCGAATGGCCTCCTCCTGCACCTATTGTCTATTGTCTATTGTAGTCAACGTTAAGGATCCAAAGGCAGCTCCTGTAGGTCAGGACATAATCATGGAGTATCACAGAGGATCCAACACACTGTCTGTAAAAGGCCTGATTCAGCAAGTAGCACCATGTCAGATTGGTGCTTGACACATCTATTGACAGACAGCTCCCCCAATTTAGATATCAATACCAAGAGATTTGTGAGGACGGGTTTGGAAGGGTGACTGTACTGAGAATAATATTGCCATGTCTACCTCAGTACCATGATCATGACCAGATGATCAGACCCGTTTTATTTTTGAACATCATGATATTAGTACAATTGACCGGCATATCAGGTCATTTGGGATCAACAACATTGTTGAGTCTGGAGTCACATACAAGCCAGAATGTATTTGGACAGCAGATTTCTTGCCTGAACAGTAATGGAGGTGCTTTGGTGCCACAAATAGACAATAGACAATAGACAATAGGTGCAGGAGTAGGCCATTCAGCCCTTCGAGCCAGCACCGCCATTCAATGCGATCATGGCTGATCACTCTCAATCAGTACCCCGTTCCTGCTTTCTCCCCATACCCCCTCACTCTGCTATCCTTAAGAGCTATATCCAGCTCTCTCTTGAAAGCATCCATCGAACTGGCCTCCACTGCCTTCTGAGGCAGAGAATTCCACACCTTCACCACTCTCTGACTGAAAAAGTTCTTCCTCATCTCCATTCTAAATGGCCTACCCCTTATTCTTAAACTGTGGCCCCTTGTTCTGGACTCCCCCAACATTGGGAACATGTTTCCTGCCTCTAATGTATCCAATCCCCTAATTATCTTATATGTTTCAATAAGACCCCCCCTCATCCTTCTAAATTCCAGTGTATACAAGCCTAATTGCTCCAGCCTTTCAACATACGACAGTCCCGCCATTCCGGGAATTAACCTAGTGAACCTACGCTGCACGTAGGTGCAGCAAAACATCCCAAGGATCATTATCAAACAACGTTTGACAGCAAGCGACTTAAGGAGACATTGAGACAACCCCATCAAACGTTTTTACAAAGGAAAAAGGGCACAAAATGCTGGAGTAACTCAGCGGGTCAGACAGCATCTCTAGAGAACATGAATAGGCGACGTTTTGGGTCAGGACCCTTCTTCAGACTGGGTCCCAACCCGAATAGTCACCTATCCATGCTCTCCAGCAATACTGCCTGACCCACAGAGTTACCACAGCACCCTGTGTCTTAGTTTTGTAAACCAACATCTGCTGTTCCTTGTTTCTACAATAGAGATGCTTCCCTCATCAGGCAGCACAAGATGAGGAAAACATATACGAATGGCCCATCTTCCAAACATCTACTGTATGTCTAATCTGCCACAATTTGAGTGATGAAATGGTGCGCCCTCTCATTGACTTAGGGGTAGACTGTAGAATGAGAAAGAAAAGTATACTTATAATAGTCCCTTTCTCATCTCAAAGTGCACTCCAGAATCTGAAGCACATTTAGTCAGGGTTATGTGTCAGTACATTAGGAGCAGGGAAAAGTGTCGACCATAAGGCCAAGAGGTAAAGTGAAGCTTAGATGGCATGCTCCGATGCTGGAAACATTTGCCTTGCTAAAAAACACCATGATTTTTCTTCATCGACTTTTCTCCCACAGCTCCCAGCATCCCCCAACTTTCTCCCGCGGATAGTTCAGGCATCCTTTGCATTTCCCACTTGGCCGGTCTCACTAGACTCAATTAGCTGTGTAGGAAAATAACTGCAGATGCTGGTACAAATCGAAGGTATCACAAAATGCTGGAGCAACTCAGCAGGTCAGGCAGCATCTCAGGAGAGAGGGAATGGGTGACGTTTCGGGTCTGAGTCTGAAGAAGGGTCTCGACTCGAAACGTCACCCATTCCCTCTCTCCTAGATGCTCCCTGACCTGCTGAGTTACTCCAGCATTTTGTGACAGACTCAATTAGCTGGCACATTTGACTGCACAAGAAGAACGATAATGTTTCAAAGGTACTTCGTCGGATTTGAAGCTCTTTGAGATATCATGAGAATGTGGTATGATAATCTATTGCAAAAATGAAACCCTTGTTCGTTAAATACCTCCTGGCAGGTGCATTACAGCAACAATCATTGACAGAAACAAAATGGGGAGGAATGCTGAACTCCTGTTGATAATGTTCACCATACGAATGATGATCAAACTGAATATCTAAAATGATTTTTGATTTTCCACTTAAAAATTAAACTCAGGCGTAAGGTCACATGCTGGTTAGATGCCACCTTATAAGTGGCTATGACCTTGGACCAATTGCAACATAGTTAGTTAGGAATTTGGAGAATCCCAAAAGGGAGAGCCCATTGGGCTTGGCTTCAATGAAGCAGAGAATCCAGACTCTAATCAAAACTCAAGGCTTTTTTTTCGTAAAGTAGCGAAAATAAGAGCAGGGTTATTTATCAGCCACTGTCAGCTTTCCCTAAGGCAGTTGGTGTTAATGTCTGATCGCAGGCCAATGTTCAAAAGTTGTTCTCAAGACTCCAACACACATCAATAGAAAAAGAATTATTCGAAAAATTTCCTCTGCTTGCTCGGATGATTTGAGTTGAGTAGGAGTTTCAGCACGCAGGGTTGTTTGTAAGCTGTTCTCAAGATTCTTTGTTATACATCAAAAGGGTATGAAAAGAATAAATAATTTCCTTTGCTTGCTCAATTGATTTGAGTTCTATGGCCATTGTACAGGTGTGCCAGTGTGCAGAGAGGAGGCGGGAATGAGCAGGAAGTAGTACTAACAACAATCCGTTGAAAGTGACATTTCTAATATCTAACTAGACCAAGTGGACCCATTGGGCACAAACCTCTCCTGCATTGGTGCAGCACCCTCTCCTTCCCCCCTCCCCTCTTCCCCTCCTCCCCCCTTCCCCCCTCCCCATCTCCCTCCCTTTCCGCTCCCCCCTTCCCCCCCCCCCCCACTCCATCCCCCCAACTCCCCTTATCCTCCCTCCACCCCCAACCCCTCCCTCCCTCTCTACCTCCCCCCTCAGGAGATAGATTTAAACTTTAAAGTGTGAATAACTTTAAAAATATAACACCAATTTCAATGAAATTCCTTCCATTAGCACCAAAGGGACGACGGTGAGTAAGGTGGGCCTAAAATTGTCGCACTATCGTGTACTGCTTTGGCCGTAGTTCATGAACAAACAAACAAGAGTTTTAGTATATAGATTCTAATCTAGAGTTGGACATTCAGCATGTTGAAGGAACATAGTACACTACACTGGTAAGCTACTGTATAGTGTTGGATATTTGATTGATTTACACTCTGCAACTGAGTCTAGGACACAAGAATAGAGGGAGGCACAGTGGTGCAGCTAGTAGCCCTGCTGGCTCACAGTGCCAGAGACCCAGGTTTGATCCTGACCTCGGACACTGTTGGTGTGGAGTTTGCACGATATCCCTGGGACCAGGTGGGTTTCTTTCGGGTGCTTCCTTTTCCGCCCACACCCCAAAGACATGTGTGTTTATAGATTAACTGTCCGCTGTAAATTGCCCCTAGAGTGCAGGGAGTGGATGCGAAAGTGGGATAACATTGAACTCATGTGAATGGGTGTTCGATGGTCAGTGTGGACTCGGTGAACCAAAGGGTCTGCTTCCAAGCTGTACCTCCACACCAAACTAAACAGGGAATACAAGCAGGACCTCCACCATTCAATAAACTAATGCCTTGTCCCAAAACAATCCCCCAGTTCCAGACTTCTCCACAGGACGGAAAAGCTTGCTGATCCATCCCAGTGGGTTCCTCCTCAGGAAATCAGCAAATATAGTTGCTCCAGCGCAGCCGGTCCAAGATACTTGCTGTGCCTGAGATCATTCCAACATTGCCATATCAGTTACAGATATTTTGTATAACATTGTGTATGAGATGATTCCTGCACTGGATAGAGTCTATTTTTATATAGTATAAGAAAATAACTGCAGATGCTGGTACAAATCGAAGGTATTTATTCACAAAATGCTGGAGTAACTCAGCAGGTCAGGCAGCATCTCGGGAGAGAAGGAATGGGTGACGTTTCGGGTCGAGACCCTTCTTCAGACTGATGTCAGGGGGGCGGGACAAAGGAAGGATATAGGTGGAGACAGGAAGATAGAGGGAGATCTGGGAAGGAGGAGGGGAAGGGAGGGACAGAGGAACTATCTAAAGTTGGAGAAGTCGATGTTCATACCACTGGGCTGCAAACTGCCCAGGCGAAATATGAGGTGCTGTTCCTCCAATTTCCGGTGGGCCTCACTATGGCACTGGAGGAGGCCCATGACAGAAAGGTCAGACTGGGAATGGGAGGGGGAGTTGAAGTGCTCGGCCACTGGGAGATCAGTTTGGTCAATGCGGACCGAGCGCAGGTGTTCAGCGAAGCGATCGCCGAGCCTGCGCTTGGTTTCGCCGATGTAAATAAGTTGACATCTAGAGCAGCGGATGCAATAGATGAGGTTGGAGGAGGTGCAGGTGAACCTCTGTTTCACCTAGAAAGACTGTTTGGGTCCTTGGATGGAGTTGTTTCCCATGTTGAAGGTGTCAAATACTACACCTTAAGGTGAAAGGGGCATGGTTTGAAGGAGATTTGCAAGGCACGTTTTTTTACATAGAATGGTAGAGCTGTAAATGCACTGCCAGGGGAGACACATGAAGAGATGGGGGATGGAGGGATATAGATCATATGCAGGTAGATGGGGTTATTTTAAACTGGCTTCAGGGTCGGCACAAGCATCAAGGGCCTGATCCTGTGCTGGATTGTTCTATGTTCTATGTTTATGTGAGATTTTCCTTGCACTGGAATGTTAGTTAGGGATATATTAAATAACACAATAGTTTCAAAATCCTTCCTACAACTCTAACACTGTGTCTTGCACTCTTTTTGCCTTACGATACCAGTAAACTGTATGACAATGTATCTGGGATATTTTTTCCAGGTGAGGCAGAGGTTCACTTGCACCTGCTCCAACCTCATCTACTGCATCCGCTGTTCCAGGCGTCAATTCCTGTACATCGGCGAGACCAAGCGCAGGCTCGGCGATCGTTCCGCTGAACACCTCTGCTCAATCTGCCTTAACCTACCTGATCTCCCGGTTGCTCAGCACTTTAACTCCCCCTCCCATTCCCAATCTGACCTTTCTGTCCTGGGCCTCCATTGTCAATGAGGCCCAGCGCAAATTGGAGGAACAGCACCTCATATTTCGCTTGGGTAGTTTACACCCCAGCGGTATGAACATTGACTTCTCTCACTTCAAATAGCCCTTGCTTTTCCTCTCTCCTTCCCCTTCCCAGTTCTCCCACCAGTCTTACAGTCTCCGACTACACTCTATCTCTGTCCCGCCCACTCCCCTGACATCAGTCTGAAGAAGGGTCTCGACCCGAAACGTCACCCATTGCTTCTCTCCAGAGATGCTGCCTGTCCCGCTGAGTTACTCCAGCATTCTGTGTCTACCTATCTGGGACGTTCCCAGCGTTGTATGTCATGTTAGACTCTGTTACCCAAAATATCCTCCGATGCCTTCTGCACTAGGTTATCACCATAAAAACAACGAATAAAAACCACCCAGAGATATTAGCTCCATCTACTTGCTGCACCACCTGCTGAGCATTTCCCCCATTTTATATTTTTTTGTTTCACCAGTTGTCAGGTGTCTCTCTTATTGCTTTTCTTAAGCCAGGGGTCACAGCTTAAGGATAAGGGGGAAGTCTTTTAGGACCGAGCTGAGGAAACATTTCTTCACACAGAGAGTGGTGAGTCTGTGGAATTCTCTGTCACTGAAGGTACTTGAGGCCAATTCATTGGCTATATTTAAGAGGGAGTTAGATGTGGCCCTTGTGGCTAAAGGGATCAGGGGGTATGGAGACAAGGCAGGTACAGGTTACTGAGCTGGATGATCATCCATGATCATATTGAATGGCGGTGCAGGCTCGAAGGGCCGAATGGCCTACTCCTGCACCTATTTTCTATGTTTCTATGTCTATGTTTCTTCTGCGTGGCTCAGATAAAGGAAAAAAAGTTGCGCTTGAAATCCTATTAGAATTATTAGGAACATTTCTCCAGTCTCTAGGTTTTAATTCAAGTGGGAATGCTACATTTCTCTAGGTCGCTACGTTTCTCTATGTTGAAGAGTTCAAGATGGCACCAGAAACGTTGTCACTCTTTACCGTGTCAACAATTGGACGATTGTGGCCTAATGTACAGCAAAATTGTTTGCTGGGTTGCAAGCAAAAATAGAATTTCCCTGTACCTAGGTACATGTGACAATAAGGTACCATTGACTCCATTGAGTAGCACTAGCTCCGAAACTGTGGGTTAAATTCCCATTCCAGTGAGCTGAGCAAGTAAGTGGGGTTGACACTGAGGGAGGGACCTGCATTGTTGGAGGTCTTCTGGGTAAACTGAGATCCGATCTAGCCTGAGTTCAGCTAAATCATTTCACCCGGAGACGATTTATGCCTCACCCAACGCCACTAAAAATGATTAACTGACTAATCGTTCTGCTCTCTTGGGCGCCTGCAGTTCCACGTGTACAACAGGGACCACACAACATGGCCACAATTGTGAAGCGGTTTGAGATCTCCCGAGGAAGTGAAGCACACTGTCGGAAACCTTCAAATGCACTGGTCCCAGGCAGGGAGCTGTGGCTGAGCCACAGTGCAGTTAATGCATTGGTCCACAGCGCTGCATCCTCCACTGTCATTGATGCGCTACTTGGGCTTGGCCAAATGTTGGAGTTTAAGGTCTGTAAATAAATCATGAACCATTCCAATAGAGCCCTTGCACGGCAGGCGAGGTCACGACCCCTGACCCGTACTGTTGCCATGCAACGCGTTCTGGAGGACAAGCGGTGTACTGGAGGCAAGCACTTACTGTGGCTGCCAGTACAGCGGGACCGTCTTCGGTCCCAGCAGCCGTTGAGTTGTTGCAGTTTTTTTGCCAGAATTCTGCCAGAGACTCTGAAGCTGAAATCGCCACTAAAATTGCAACACCTCAGTCCCAACCAAAAATCTTTATGAATGGCACCACGTAATTACAGTGCTTAATCACATCAAGCTGTTTAACTTCATCCCAATAAACTTAGCACAGCTGCAAACCTCACGCTACATACCACAACATGCATGCACTGCCTGTGGAACCATGTCAATCTCACCACCCCACTATACTCCACAACACTTCCTCATTCTTGTCGAAGACAAGTTTCTGCAATTAGAGGCAGCAAGAACTAATGGAAATGGGAGCGACTTTCTTACAAGGCCTGACCCCCATGGAGGTTACAATGTTGGTCATTGTCAGAGAGACATTAGACAGGGCTGGATGAACATTTGAATTGCTAAGGCATAAAAGACTATAAATTAAGTACTATAATCTCATCATTGTTGATGAGATTAATATAGCTAGTTTGTTGATGATCGGCAGGACATGATGGGCCAAAGGGCCTGTTTGGTGCTATATTCCTCTATGATTCTATGAAATGCTACTTGACTGCTGAGTGTTCTCACTATTCTTTATTTTTTTGCTTCAAATTCTGTTTTTCTTCTTTTTCCTTTTGGAAATAAAGGCCAAAACACCGTTTGACATGCAGCATTTTAATTTTCTATGTTTTATCCATCAGCACTCTTGTAACTCTTTACAGTGATATTTAGCAGAATGTTAAAGTTTTTCTAAATAAATCTGGTTTTGTTTTAATTCTTCGTATCAAAGTAAATAATTCATCTCACAGCTGGACAGTTCAATTGCCTGATACCAACTGGGAAGAAACTGCCCCCAGAATCTGGAGGTTCAAGGTTGAATCTGCGTCTTCAAGCTTCTGTACCCCTTGCCTGATGGTAGAGGGGAGAAGAGGGAGTGACTGTGGGGAGACTGGTCCTTTATTATGGTGGCCTTGCCGAGGCAGCGTGAGGTGTAGATGGAGTTGATCGAAAGGAGGTTGGTTTGTGTGATGGACTGCGCTGCGTCCACAACTCTCTTCAATTTATTTTCTTAATTGGGACAGAGCATCCTTCAGTCACTGGATATCCCCACTTGCGATTACATGGAAGTGAGAAAGGCATTCGTGAGGCAGCTGAGAATGGTGGGGTGGTAGGACTCAGCCAAGGAACTCCTGCGGTGACTTTGCACGGCTAAAATCACTGACCTTCAACATTTACAACCGTTCTCCTTCTGTTTCCCATCACCAACGCCTCCCCTCATCACTCCCCATCCCTCCCGCAAACACCCGCCCACTCCAACCACCCCCGATTCCACTCTATTTCAATTTTATTGGGGTTCCTTGCTATGTCCAAGACTGATTGATACGTTTTCAATATCACAATAGCAACTGCACTCCAAAAGTGTTTTATTGCTCTACATCCAATGTCTCGGGACACTTCCCAGTTAATTAAAAAATTGATATGATGCCAGTATTTGGTGAACATAATATTAGAACCTTGCAAATAATAGTGGCTGTGGGGGTCAGTAAATCAGCAGAAACAGAAAGCAACTTGGAGAAGAATATAGATTGAATAGACACAGAATGCTGGAGTAACTCAGCGGGTCTCTGGGGAAAATGAATAGGTGACGATTCGGCTCGAGACCCTTCTTTAAAGTCTGAAGAAGGGTCTCAACCCAAAACGTCACCTATTCCCCTTTTCCAGGAATGGTGCCTGACCCGCTGAATTACTCCAGCATTTTGTGCTTATCTTCAGTGTAAACCAGCATCTGCAGTTCTTTCCTATATTGTGAATCTATATTCCAATATAGATTGAGTGTTGATTGCAATTTTACAACAGAAGATAGCCAGTGGCACAACTCCTCTCCCCGAATCATGTGAAAGTGGTGTTGCACAGCCAACTAATGCCACAGTTACGAGGAACACTAATCAACTGAACTTGGGATGACTGCAACAAACTGCTGGATGACATCAAGGCACTTGCCAAGAATTAGATCGCTTCCAATTGCAGTCTCAACTCACATTTGAGCCAACTGCCAATATTAGAGAGCAGTGATTCAACAGAACTGAAGTCCCTCAGTTCTTCAGGCTGAAGGCCAAATAACTACAAGTAGGGGGGAAGGAGGAAATTTAAAGACTCTATCCCCTGCTCCCAATACCTCCGTCTCCGCCGCATCTGCGCCCAGGATGAGGTGTTCCATACCAGGTCATTGGAGATGTCCTCATTCTTTAGGGAACGGGGGATCCCCCCTTCCATTATAGATGAGGCTCTCACTGGGGTCTCCTCGATATCCCGCAGCTCTGCTCTTGCTCCCCCTCCCGCCATTCGTAACAAGGACAGAGTCCCCCTTGTCCTCACCTTCCACCCGATTGGCCGACACATACAGCACATAATCCTCCAACATTTTCACCACCTCCAATGGGATCCCACTACTGGCCACATCTTCCCATCTCCACCCTTTCCTTCCCTGGCCAACTCTTCTCTTCCCACCCAAACCACCCCCTCCCCAGGCACTTTCCCCTGCAACCGCAGGAGATGCAACACCTGTCCCTTTACCTCCCCCCTCGACTCCGTCCAAGGACCCCAACAGTCTTTTCAGGTGAGGCAGAGGTTCACTTGCACCTCCTCCAACCTCATCTACTGTATCCGCTGTTCCAGGTGTGGACTCCTGTATATCAGCGAGACCGATCGCAGGCTCGGCGATCGTTTCGCTGAACACCTCTGCTCAGTCTGCCTTAACCTACCTGATCTCCCGGTGGCTCAGCACTTTAACTCCCCCTCCCTTTCCCAATCTGACATTTCTGTCTTGGGCCTCCTCCATTGTCATAGTGAGGCCCAGCGCAAATTGGAGGAACAACACCTCATATTTCACTTGGATAACTTCCACCCCAGCGGTATGAACATTGACTTCTCTAACTTCAAATGGCCCTTGCTTTCCCTGTCTCTCCATCCCCTCCCCTTTCCCAGTTCTCCCACCAGTCTTACTGTCTCTGACTACATTCTATCTCTGTCCCGCCCACTCCCCTGACATCAGTCTGAAGGAGGGTCTCGACCCAAAACGTCACCCATTCCTTCTCTCCAGAGATGCTGCCTGTCCCGCTGAGTTACTCCAGCATTTTGTGTCTACATATAGGAGGGTCTGGTTAAACCAGAAAATTCCAGCAAGTCTCAAGTAAAACTTGATTTAATTATTGGGATGAATGTAGTTACTAGTTGGACATAAATTTCATTGTGTTTGTTGGAACCAAACCAATTTCAGTCATTTGAAATAAATTAAAAGTACAACTACGACCTTTAAATTTAATTCTTTAAATTTAATCTTCAAATTACTTCACTATCAGAAGACCTTCCAGGCCAATGCACCGACTAGATTTGGTTTGCCAGCTGGAGTGATAGCAGATGAGGAAAGGAGCCTATTTTGTTCTCTGTACCATTAAATGCTCCCAGGTCACTTGCAGTGTTGACACTGAGTAGATCACTTTTTGCTGTATTTCTCTCTCTAGCTTCACAGGACTCACTCCTCCCCATCACTTCCAGCCTTAAAGCAACAGTCTAACATACGCATACATGCCAAAATATAAAATTATACTTGCCAACCTACTAATTAAAAATAAAAATCTAAATAGTGGAAGGCAGCAAAAGGAACTGGAGGGTCCAAGAATGCTAATCACTTCTAATGGCAGCATAGGCTCAGGCCAATAACGAGGAAAGGACAAATAAAGCTCTTGGGTTTATTTGTAAAAGGACAGTGTTGTAAAATAGAGCCATCGTGTGCGTCTGAACCAGATGCAGAATCCCATGTGCAGCTCCTAGACTGCATCCCACTCCCCATCAGAACTGCCCCTTCCATCGACTCCTTTAAGTCCAGGCTCAAAATCTACTTCTATTCCCTAGCGTTTGAGGCCCTCTGAGGGGGCGCTGTGAACTGTTTACGTCTGTGTTGTTAGGTTTGTGTGCTATTGTATGTTCTTTTTTAGTACCTGCACTGATGTACAGCACTTTGGTTAACATGGGTTGTGTTTAATGTAGTTGAATTGACTTGAATTGACTTAACTACAGTTGTGGTCACCACATTGCATTGTGGGATGTATCAGCAAGGGTGCAGTAAAGAATCAAGTGAATGATACAATGCCGACAAGATTATTACCCTTCAAATAAAGGTGAGCAAGTTGACTCATTTTTCTTCTGAAAATAAATGCCTTAAGGTGTGACTTGTTGAAGGTGATCAAAATGATGCCGGAGAAGAAACATAAATATTCCACATTTTCCACAAAAAGGAAGGCATAACTAAAGGTAGACACAAAATGCTGGAGTAACTCAGCGGGTCAGACAGCATCTCAGGAGAGAATGAATGGGTGACGTTTCGGGTCAAGACCCTTTTTCAGACTGATGTCAGGAGAGGGAGGGCAAGTCAAGTCAAGTCAAGTCAATTTTATTTGTATGGCACATTTAAAAACAACCCACGTTGACCAAAGTGCTGTACATCTGATTAGGTACTAAGGAAAAAAATGAAACATACAGTAGCACGCAAACATAACAGCACATACAAAACAGCAGGACAAAGATAGGGTGTAGTTGGAGACAGGAAGACAGGGGGAGAACTGGGAAGTGGGAGGAGAAAGAGAGGAACTATCTGAAGTTAGAGAAGTCAATGTTCATACCGCTGGGGGTGTAAACTGCATTTTGTGTCTACCTTCGATTTGGACCAGCATCGGCAGTTATTTTCCAAGGCATAACTAATGCTCGCACAAGTTCCCATAGCTATACCTTTGATCTGAAAGGAGTACGTTGAGTTGAAGAAGAAGTTGTTCAGTGTGAGAAGAAATTTAAATAGGCGAACATGGAGGGGAACTGGCAGGGGCTCTAAACAATAAAGAAGTACAGGGCCCTCAGAGAGATGCAGAACTAAGTCAGGATATTGCAATGAAATAAGCATTGGGGACGGGATGCAGACAAAGCTTAGGGGTAAATCAGTCTGGGTGGAGAATGAGCTTGGGCTGGGGTGTAAAAACGAAAGATCAGGTGCAGATTGGGAGAAATTGTTACAGAGTTAATTAAACTGAAATCAAAGGAAAATGATATTGGTCTGGGCTGTGGAGGATTAGAACAGGTGTCAGTGGGAAATTCAGTCACAGAAAGGACCATACATGCACTGTGATAGGTGGCTGGTCAGAGGTGCTGATGAATAGGTTGACAAAGAAAGCCTACCTGAAAGCATATTTAGAAACATAGAAACATAGAAAATAGGTGCAGGAGGAGGCCATTCGGCCCTTCGAGCCAGCACCGCCATTCATTGTGATCACGGATGATCATCCACAATCAATAACCCGTGCCTGCCTTCTCCCCATATCCCTTGATTCCACTAGCCCCTAGAGCTCTATCTAACTCTCTTAAATTCATCCAGTGATATGGCCTCCACTGCCCTCTGTGGCAGGGAATTCCACAAATTCAATACTCTCTGGGTGAAAAAGTTCCTTCTCACCTCAGTTTTAAATGGTCTCCCCTTTATTCTAAGACTGTGACCCCTGGACTCCCTCAACATTGGGAACATTTTTCCTGCATCTAGCTTGTCCAGTCCTTTTATAATTTATATGTCTCTATAAGATCCCCTCTCATCCTTCTAAACCAGTGAATACAAGCCTAGTCCTTTCAATCTTTCCTCATATGACAGTCCCACCATCCCAGTGATCAATCTCGTGAACCTACGCTCAATTACAAGGATGTCCTTCCTCAAATTAGGAGACTAAAGCTGTACACAATACTCCAGATGTGGTCTTACCAGGGCCCTATACAACTGCAGAAGAACCTCTTTACTCCTATACTGAAATCCTCTCGTTATGAAGGCCAACATGCCATTAGCTTTCTTCACTGCCTGCTGTACCTGCACACCAACTTTCAGTGACTGGTGTACAAGGACACCCAGGTCTCGTTGCACTTCCCCCTTACCTAACCTGACACCATTGAGATAATAATCTGCCTCCTTGTTTTTGTCGCCAAAGTGGATAACCTCACATTTATCTACATTATACTGCATCTGCCACGCATCTGCCCACTCACTCAACCTGTCCAGGTCATCCTGCAACCTCCTAACAACATCCTCTTCGCCATTCACACTGCCACCCAGCTTTGTGCCATCTGCAAACTTGCTAGTGTTACTTCTAATTCCTTCATCCAAATCATTAATATATATTGTAAATAGTTGCGGCCCCAAAGTTCCTCCAGCACCTTGTCTTATGCTCAATATTCCAGCATCTGCAGTGTCTTGCATCACCACTGTTTCATGCTCCTGACATACAAACCCAAGTGGACCACAGTGTCCATGGATTCAGAGGCAAGCAGGAGGGAGGGGCACAATCACTAAAAACACACATGTGCACACACACACACACACGTGCACACACACACACACACGTGCACACACACACACACACACACACACACACACACACACACACACACACACACACACACACACACACAGTGAACCATCACAGACACAAATTGCTGTAGTAACTCAGCGAGTCAGACAGCAGCACTGGAGAACATGGATGGATGGGTGACATTTTGGGTCGGGACCCTTCTTTTGACTGATTGTGGTGGGGGGGGGGGGGGGGTGAGATAGAAGTTACCTAAAATTGGAGGTACATGGAATCCACCCCACTTAATCTCCCTCTCCCTACCTTAATTTTACATTAGAGATACAATGCATAAATAGGCCCTTCGGCCCAACAAGTCCGCACTGACCAGCGATCCCCGCCCACTGACATATAGTGTTAATGTGTGGGGATCGCTGGTTGGCGTAGACTCAGTGGGCCAAAGAGTCTGCTGCCGCGCTGTATCTCTAAACTAAACACTATCCTACACACACTAGGGGCAATATACATTTATACCAAGTCAATTAACCTACAAGCCTGTCTGTCTTTGGAGTGTGGGAGGAAACCAAAGATCTCAGAGAAAACCCACGCGGTCACGGGAGAACGTACAAACTCTGTACAGACAAGCATCCGTAGTCAGGATCGAACGCTGTAAGGCAGCAACTACCTTGTTAATTGTTGGAAACAACACATGAATTTAACTGCTGCAAATGCTTTGTTTGAGAGTTCTATCCCCTGTGTAATTAATCATTTCCAAACTGCCCATTAAGTGTTGCGATGATGTCAAACATGCACGTTCTTGTCAAAATGAGCATGCCCTGCCATTCACTCTTCTCTTTGCTTTGAATTATTTTCAGCACAGCTCTACATAGTTCATAACAGCCCAATGTCACTTTAGTCACTTTGTTTCAAACTAAACACATTTATTCTATTTGAGGGATGGACGCTGGCTGTCGCAGAAACCAATAAAAAGACATCTAAGCTTCAAGTCAGATCAGAGATAATCTGAAAATGCTGTCAGACTGAAGCAGTTCGAGGCCTGAGGTTTTGGCTGGGGCAGTCCTGACAAGTTAGGCTAGAGCAGGCTGCATCTCACCGAATCTTCATACGAAAAACACAAACAGTATTTAGAATAACCTTGGAACAATGTTCCAGTACCTTGAAACAATGTCATATGCCTTTGAATGAAAATGTATTTGAATTTATTAATTAAATGTGAAAAAAACACTGCAATTTATTCAACAGTGCTTATAAATATCAGCCTTCCACCAGCCCAGGATCGCCTCGTAGCTTTAATATTCTGTCTTACGTAATGCATTGTCTCATTCTCTATCAAAGTTATACCATCCTACCTGGAACCTTCTTTGCCCAGATGATCATATGCACCAGTTCCTTGTCGGCCAGGTTTGTCAGCAAAGTCATCATGGAGGCTTCGGTAAAGGGCTTGCTGGGGTCATGCTCAGAGTAAACCATGGGTGGCTCGGCATCCATCAAGGTGCTGAGAATCTCATCTGACGACATTCCCAGCACCGAGTTTTGCTTGGCATTCCTCTGTGCCGGATTCACGCCGCTGGGAGCGGGTCGGCCGGTGATCACAGTACTTTTGATGACGTGATCCTTCTCATCCTTCCTCCGCTTGTGCTTCAACATCCGGCCGCCCCGACGGTCTTTACGGATACCTGACAATACAAAACAAACAGAGAAAGATGACAGACCTAAACCTTCTGGGCTACAGGAGGCACAAAACAAAGAGCAACAGCTGCAACTGATCTGCATGAAAACTGGCAGTGTTAATCGAGGAACAGCGGGGCTGCAGGAGATCTATATTAGTCACGTTGTGGCTAAAGCTCCTGTCTGACTATTTTGGCAAAGATGAACGTATGAACTAGATGGGAGCGCAGAAAGCAATGAAGACGAGGAAAGCTGTAATTGCACAGCACGCTTCATAACTATGGGACATCACTGAACACTTTGCGACCAACAAGTACTTTTAAAAGGCGCAAAGTGCTGGAGTAAGTCTACGGGTCAGGCAGCATCACTGGAGGACGGATAGGTGGCCTTTCAGGTTGGAACCCTTCTTCGGACTGAGTTACTCTAGCACTACACATCTGCCGTTCCATGTTTCGACAAGTATTTTTGCTGTCTAGTTATTGTTGGAATGAAGAGTTGTGGTCAATTTGTGAAGAGTAAGTTACCACAAACAGCAATAAGAACATAACCAGATAAATCTGCCTTTGGATGTCGGCTGCACAATGCCAGAACTCTTCTCTTTCAACGGTGCCCAGGGATAATTTGAATGCATCACCAAGGGTAATCTGGACCTTGTTGAACATCATTTCAAAAGGCCAAGCCCTCAAAACTGGAGGGTCAAACTGGATTAAATTAGGAGACACATTCATGAAGAGCTGATTCACTACCCCTCCCAATTTTCCAGCCTTGAATCCAAAAGCATCCTTCCTACCAATTCCCTTTAGTGCTGCACTAATCTCTACTTTAATCCAGAGACTAGCCAAATCCAGGTGTCCCATTTAAAACAATGAGCAAAATCTGCCAATGTGTTGTTTGGTCACCTTTTTTTTTTCCTTCTACTGGTTGGCCAACAAAAGCCTTATAGCTTAAATAAATCAAAAAGTATTTTTTTTAGAAAAGTCCAGAATTAAACAGGAGTTTATTCAGGTCAAAGCTAACAAAGAGATTCATTAATGCAATACACATAAACAAGTCAAGTTGCAAATTGTTAAATCTGAATTGTGGTTCAACCGTTGTATCCTAATTTCAAAACAAGATGAGAACATCCCATCTTTCATAGCAAACTTTTGGAGTAATTTGTATGTGGTAGGGTGTGGTTGGCAGAAAGAATGGTTTTCACCATTCCTTAATGCCCATTTTGGTTTGATATCACAGTACTGACACTCGAATAAAGAAGAGGAAGAAAACATTCAACCCCTTGATCAAAATTAACACAATATACGTCTCATATTTATGTGATTGTTTCATATTTCTTAATATACATACCCAATTAAAATATTTCCATCTCACCCACAGAAACTCCAATTGATGCCAACATCAGTTCCAGATTTTCACTACTTTGTAAATAAAGTACTTTCTAATTTCCTCTTGAACAGTCTTGATCCTAATTCTATGTGCAGTGATTAGAATTTTTTGAGCAGTTGGTTGAATTCTTTCGATAGAAAAATGTAAAGATAGGAGGTCAGATCTCAAGTAAAACAAAATAGAAAACAGATTATGTAATCATTAGCCTCACAATCGTTTTTGCTCAACTGAAATTGAATTGGATTGTCGGCTGTGGTTAAGTGATCAATAGAGTTGGATTAATGTTTACCCAAGTCAATTTATTTAGGGAAGGGATACTAAGTAAAAGCCTGAGAGCAAAATAGATTCCAGCCTAGAAACTGGAGAATGCCTGTAAAGGCATGTTTACAGGCCGGTGTGACAATAAATGCCATGCTTGAAGACCACCTGCTACACGAAAACACATGGGGCCAAAACCAGGGACCCCTGAGCAGTCTGAGAATAAAATACTACCTTATGCCTTGAATGCTCTTGGACCAAGCAATACTGGTTACCCATAGATCTGGAATAATCTGGGCTATATCATTGTTCTCCTCTCTGCTTCGGTTTATTATTGTCAGGTATCAAGGGACATGAAAAGCTTTGTTTACATTAGATTGTGTGAATGTAATCACTCCAAGTCACAATGTGACCAACTGCAGAAAATGAGAACTAGAGGGCTCATGAGAACTAGGTGGCGTGTAGCGTTAGAGCTGCTGCCTTACAGTGCCAGAGACCCAGGTTTGATCCTGACTACGGGTGATTGCCCATACAGAGTTTGTATGTTCTACCCATGTCCTGCGTGGGTTTTCTCCCAGATCTTTGGTTTCCTCCCACGTTCCAAAGACGTTAATTGGCTTGTTATAATTGCAAAGAAATTGTCCCTAGTCGGGTAGCATCTGTGGGGAGAGAAACCAAGATGATATTTGGCAGTGGGATTACGGTTTTGTGCGAAGTACAACAGGACAAAAGAGAATTGATACCTGGCATTGGCAAGGTAGGGGTCGATCTGCCAATAATACAGCTGTGCCAACAGCAGGTTAATGAAAACATTAGCGTTGGTACTTAGCGAGTAAATTCTCATCATCAGAGACCCACACCACCCTGGCCACACACTCATTTCATCCCTGCCGAGGTATTGGAGCCTGAAAACTGTAACGTCCTAGTTCAAGAACACCTTCTTCCCTTCAGCCATTTGGCTATTAAACACCACAACCTCAAATAAGCTCTGAACTACAGAGCCTTGGGGGCAATGGTTTTGTCTTTTTGCACTATTATTGTTAGTTTGATTTTTCATGTGTACGTATGTATGCATGTGTGTGTGTGTGTGTGTGTGTATATATATATATATATATATATATATCTACACATATATATACATGTATATACATATATATATATATATACAGATCATATATATATATATATGATCAGTATATATGTGAGTATGTGTGTATATATACACACACACTAAACATTTTTAACATTTATTATGTTGTTTACAATGTACTATGTTTATGTTTACATATTCTGTTGTGTTGCTACAAGTAAGAATTTCATTGTTCTACCTGGGACATGACAATAAAACACTTTTGACTCTTGAAGATTTGCATGCCAGAATGGGTAGAATGTGAAGGAGCGCAGATGTGGTTTACACTGAAGATAGACACAAAATGCTGGAGTAACTCAGCAGGTCAGACAGCATCTCTGGAGAAAAGGGATCGAGGATGACGTTTCGGATCGGAACCTTTCTTCTGCTAAAGATTAGTTGCTGTTCGGTGGTCTTCCAGGGTAATGCAAGGAACAAATGTGGGTTCTTGCAGAATGCTACACACAGAATTGAGCAAAGACAAGGCACAAGAAGAGGGCATTGAGCCCATAGTGAAGATGCTGGGTTGGTGGCTTCATCGTCTACAGCTGTTCATCTAGAAACATTTTCAACAGTGAGTAACCTGTCTCCACTTCCCCTATCAGGTGGTGAGTTTCAGTTCCCAATCATTCAACTCTCCTCTCATCATTCTACCAAGACTGGAGCGACTAGGCTTGTATACACTGGAATTTAGAAGGATGAGAGGAGATCTTATCGAAAAGTATAAGATTATTAAGGGGTTGGACACGTTAGAGGCAGGAAACATGTTCCCAATGTTGGGGGAGTCCAGAACAAGGGGCCACAGTTTAAGAATAAGGGGTAGGCCATTTAGAACTGAGATGAGGAAAAACTTTTTCAGTCAGAGAGTTGTGAATCTGTGGAATTCTCTGCCTCAGAAGGCAGTGGAGGCCAATTCTCTAAATGCATTCAAGAGAGAGCTAGATAGAGCTCTTAAGGATAGCGGAGTCAGGGGGTATGGGGAGAAGGCAGGAACGGGGTACTGATTGAGAATGATCAGCCATGATCACATTGAATGGCGGTGCTGGCTCAAAGGGCCGAATGGCCTCCTCCTGCACCTATTGTCTATTGTCTATTGTCTAATATCCTTAAATCTACACTCCCTACTTATTGGCTCCATTGCCAAGAGATTAAAAAGTCCTCATTGTTCATCCTGTGCAGACCTCCATTCACCATCCACTCTCCCTCTCTGAAGAAAGCTACCCCAGTGTAGTAATCTCCCCTTTATACTTGGGAATCTCCAGATCAGGGTCTCCTCCACACCCTCTACAATGCCATCACAACATTATACAATTTGAAGAACGGAACTGTACACCTTTCACCTTAGCTGTTGTTTGAATGGGGTTCTTCCCTTCTCCCTTCTTTTGCACAGATTTCTGCATGCCTCGGTTTCCTCCCACATCCTTAAGATGCGCTGGTAGCCTAACTGGCCACTATAAATTGCCTCTGGTGTAGACGGGTGGGAGGGGAATCAGGGAGGAGTTACTGGGCATGCAAGAGAGAATGGTTTGCATGCGTGGACATAAGGGCGGCATGGTGGCGCAGCGGTAGAGTTGCTGCCTTACAGCGAATGCAGCGCCGGAGACTCAGGTTCGATCCTGACTACGGGTGCTGTACTGTACGGAGTTTGTATGTTCTCCCCGTGACCTGCGCGGGTTTTCTCCGAGATCTCCGGTTTCCTCCCACACTCCAAAGACGTTCAGGTTTGTAGGTTAATTGGCAGGGCAAATGTAAAAATTGTCCCTAGTGGGTGTAGGATAGTGTTAATGTGCGGGTATCGCTGGGCGGCGCGGACCCGGTGGGCCGAAGGGCCTGTTTCTGCGCTGTATCTCTAAATCTAACAAAAAAGTGGGAGTAATGGGACCAATGGGTTTACTCTGATAGCCAGCATAGATTCAATGGGCTGAAGGGACTCCTATGGATTATGACATACAAAATATAAATACGACTGTTCCAGTCGAAGTCTAACGACTATTTTGCACAGATTCAGCATATCCAATCTTACTCACATTGTTGCTGTTGGTTTAATATTGTCACGTGTAACAAGACACAGTGAAAAACTTTGTTTGCATCCTATCTTGTCA
Organism: Rhinoraja longicauda; assembly: GCF_053455715.1. Taxonomy (NCBI): domain Eukaryota; kingdom Metazoa; phylum Chordata; class Chondrichthyes; order Rajiformes; family Arhynchobatidae; genus Rhinoraja; species Rhinoraja longicauda. The sequence goes on along the minus strand of NC_135961.1, from coordinate 56,849,862 downwards.
AGTCATACTATACATGAGTCCAATCAAGCCATTACAAATACAACAGAGCGCAGAATGTAGTGTTACATCAGTGTAAGTGTCGCAGTTACAGAGCAGAAGGCCAAGATCTGCAATGAGGTAGGTCGTGGACTGCACCCAAGCTTATGGGAGGACTATTCGATAGTCTGAAAACAACGGGGAAGAAGCTGTTCCTGAATCTGGTGGAATGAACTTTCATGCTTTTGGATCTGGGAGTGGGGGGAAGAGGAGATGACTACAGCGGTCAATGTCCTTGACTATGACTATGGCTGCTACCAGAGGCAACTTGAAGTACAGATGGAGTTGATAATGGACAGGCTGGTTTGTGTGAAGGACCGGGCTACATCCGTAACTCTGCACTTTCTTGCAATCTTGGCCAGAGCTCTTCCCAAATCAATATGTGATATATCGTGTTAGCAGGCTCTCAATTGCATTTTTGGGTACATTTCATAGTTCAGGGTGGTGTGGGTCTCTGATGATGAGAATTTACTCGCTAAGTACCAACGCTAATGAGCTGATCAGAATGAGTGCTTGCTTAGATTTGTGGCTCTGGCTGACTTTCCCATCCATGCAGGGAGCAATCCACTGCATGCATGTACCTCTAAAGGCACCTGCAGTTCATTAATCAGAAAGCTTTCCAATCCATGAGTGCTCAGGTGATCTGTAACCCCCAGCAGATCTTGCCACAGGTGTGTACAAGGTTCACAGAACATAGAACAGTACAGCACAGCACAGCGCAGAGATAGGCCCTTCGGCCCACAATATCCATGCTGAACATCAGGCCAAGTTAAACTAATCTTCTCTGCCTGCACGTGATCCATATCTTTCCATTCCCTGCATATCCATGTGCCTATCCAGGCTTATCGAGGTTTAAAGGTTTAGAAGGATATGGACCAAACATGGGCAGGTGGGACTAATGTAGATGTGGCTCCTATGTCAGCATGGGCAAGCTGGGCTGAAGGGCCTATTTCCTTGCTGTATGACTCTATGACACTATCTAAAAGTCTCTTCAATGTCATTATCGCACCTTCCTCCACCAGCACCCCTGGCAACGCGTTCCAGGCACCTCTCACTGTCTGTATGACAAACTTGTCCCGCACATCACCTTTCAAAAATTCTCTTCTTTTCTTAAAGCTACGCCCTCTGGTCCTTGATATTTCCACGCTGGGAAAGAAAGGTTCTGAGAGCTTACCCTATCTATGCCTCTCATAATTTTAGAAACTTCTGTCAGATCTCCCCTCAACCTCAGACATTCCAGGGAAAAACAGTCCAAGTGTCAACCTCTTCTTATAGCTAATACCCTCTAATTCACGCTGCCTTCGGGTAAACCTCCTCTGTCTCCCCTCCAAAGCCTCCACATACTTTCTCATAAAAGGATAGCAACCAAAACTGCACATGATACTCCAAATGAGATCTAACCAGAGTCCTATAAAGTTGCTTTACACGACACAGCCAACTGCCAAGATGTACATGTCCTGCAGCACTCTATCCATTTTGTTCAATTTAGGGTTACAGGTAATTGAGTCTTTTGTGGTCTCAGAATGTCCCCCAAGAGCTGTGTAGCTATCTATATACTAAAACTCTCGTTTGTTTGTTCCTGAACTACCAGCCAAAACGGTACACATTTTTTGTTGTTGTTTGTTTTTGTTTTGTTTTGTGTTGGTTTGTGATTGTGTGTGTGTTATTGCTTATTTTTATTGCTCTTATTGATAGACTGTGGGTAACGGAATTTCGTCCAAAAGACTTGTTTTTTTTGGATGACAATGAAGTTTTATTCTGATTCTGATTCTGATTCAATAGAACAACAATTTTAGGCCCACCTTATTTACCGCCGCCGTAAGATAATTAGGGAATTGGACACAGTAGAGGCAGGAAACATGTTCCCAATGTTGGGGGAGTCCAGAACAAGGGGCCACAGTTTAAGAATAAGGGGTAGGCCATTTAGAACGGAGATGAGGAAGAACTTTTTCAGTCAGAGAGTGGTGAAGGTGTGGAATTCTCTGCCTCAGAAGGCAGTGGAGGCCAGTTCGTTGGATGCTTTCAAGAGAGAGCTGGATAGAGCTCTTAAGGATAGCGGAGTGAGGGGGTATGGGGAGAAGGCAGGAACGGTGTACTGATTGAGAGTGATCAGCCATGATCGCATTGAATGGCGGTGCTGGCTCGAAGGGCTGAATGGCCTACTCCTGCACCTATTGTCTATTGTCCCTTTGGTGCTAATGGAAGAAGTTTCATGGAAATTGGTGTTATATTTGTAACGTTATTCCCATTTTAAAGTTAAAATCTATCTCCTAGGGAAGGGGTGGGGGGGGGGAGGGAGGGAGGGGGGAGGATGGGGGTTGAGGGGGATGGAGTGGGGGGGACGGATTGGGGAGGGAGGGGGGGGAGGGGGGAGTGGGGGAGGGAGGGTGCTGCACCAATGCAGGAGAGGTTTGGGCCCAATGGGTCCACTTGGTCTAGTACCTTAATAAAAGACTGCAGGTCACAGCAAAGTAATTTGAAAAAGATTTTGCTTTGGAGATTGTGACTCAGGAATAAAGGCAGGCCAGGCGAAGGGGAAACTACCTGTTCTTCCTTGAATGGTACCCTAGGAATCCAAGAGGACAACAGAGCCTTGGTTTAACCGAACCTCAATCTCAAATTGCATCTCATCTGCCACATCAGCCACGACACAATGGGGACTGATTGGGACACACTAGACATATCCAATCCCAAGCGGGCGGAGACGTCAGATACCCTGAAACTCTGAGCCTGCCAGGTACAAAATGTGCCCACAGTAAAGGGTGCGACTGCTGGGATCATGGCCAGGACAAATAGCGTCCTAGTAAATACGACAATTTGGCTATATTAAGCTGGGTTCACGCATAACTGCGCATGTTATCACTGCATTGCAGTGTTGGTGGACCTTGCAGAGTACAACACCCCTGACTAGCCCCTGCTATAGTTTATTTTCCATTTCAGATTAAAGTATCATGCTACCGATCTCTTTTGTTTCCATTTAACAAAATCCACAATTTTAATCTTCACAGTTCAATTACTCCTAAATAAGAAAGCTGTTTCAGTGGCCAGTCGTGAGACAGAATACGATACCATTTTACTCTTGATTAATTTTCTTTTGAGTTCTACCAAAATAAAGAACAGGAATGTTAAAGCTTTCCAATCCATGCACAGACATTCATAACTCACAGGCTGGCTTGTGAGTTATGAATGATATTAAAATCAACAGCCTGCTTAAATCTACCCTCAGCCATGTAACACACACAAAGCTCACATGATTACGGTGAAAGGTCATTAATCTGAAATGTTAACTCTTGCTTTTCTCTCAATGGATGTTGTTTGACCCACTAAATGCTTCCACCATTTTGTGTTTTCATTCCAGATTTTCAGCACCCATATTTTGTTCTTATATATAACTAGACCAAGTGGGCCCAAACCTCTCCTGCATTGGTCTCCCTCTCCCCCCTCCCCCTCCCCTCACCTCCCCACCTCCCCCCTCCCTCCCTAGGAGATAGATTTAACCTTTAAAATGTGAATAACTTAAAAAATATAACACCAATTTCAATGAAACCTCTTCCATTAGCACCAAAGGGATGACGGTGAGTAAGGTGGGCCTAAAATTGTTGCGCTATCGTGTACCATTTTGGCTGTATTTCTGGAACAAGCAATCAAACAAACGAGACTTTTAGTATATAGATTCACACAAACATTGTTTTTGTCTTTCACATAAGGTTAAGAACAAACTTTTGTTGCATTTTTGGGTACATTTCATAGTTCAGAAATTTAGAGCTGGGAATAACTGAGTTATTGGTTGAACACCAGATAAAGGCTTAAAGGTTACAAATATATGTTCTTCAGGGTACAAATCAATCTGAAGAAGGGTCTCGACCCAAAACGTCACCCATTCCTTCTCTCCAAAGATGCTGCCTGTCCCGCTGAGTTACTCCAGCATTTTGTGTCTATGTTCGATTTAAACCAGCATCTGCCGTTCTTTCCAACACAATTCTGTAGGTCCTTACTGGATTCTGCTATCACTATAGGTTCTCATAACATAGAAAACAATAGACAATAGACAATAGGTGCAGGAGGAGGCCATTCGGCCCTTCGAGCCAGCACCGCCATTAATGTGATCATGGCTGATCATTCTCAATCCCCAATCCTGCCTTCTCCCCATACCCCCTGACTCCGCTATCCTTAAGAGCTCTATCTAGCTCTCTCTTGAATGCATTCAGAGAATTGGCCTCCACTACCTTCTGAGGCAGAGAATTCCACAGATTCACAACTCTCTGACTGAAAAAGTTTTTCCTCATCTCAGTTCTAAATGGCCTACCCCTTATTCTTAAACTGTGGCCCCTTGTTCTGGACTCCCCCAACATTGGGAACATGTTTCCTGCCTCTAACGTGTCCAACCCCTTAATAATCTTATACCTTTCGATAAGATCTCCTCTCATCCTTCTAAATTCCAGTGTATAGAAGCCTAGTCGCTCCAGTCTTTCAACATATGACAGTCCCGCCATTCCGGGTATGGTAGCCATTCAAGCCATCGTGACCTCGCCTTTCAAAAAAAGACATAAAGTGCTGAAGTAACTTAGCAGGTCAGGCAGCATCTCCGGCGAACATGTACAGGTGACATTTTTGGGTCGAGACCCTTCTTCAGACTCGGCCTTCAGTTCAGCTAACAGAACTCTTTGCTATTCCCATTTCCTTGCTCTTTTGCCAATGCCAAGCCATTTTCTTTTTTAAGAATAATTTCAATTCCTGTCTGAGAGTTGCTATTAAACCTGCTTCCCCATCCCTTTCATGTAATGCACGCCAGATCATATCAAATCGTGGCGGCACGGTGGCGCAGCGGTAGAGTTGCTGCCTTACAGCGAATGCAGCGCCGGAGACTCAAGTTCGATTCTGACTACGGGCGCCGTCTGTATGGGGTTTGTACGTTCTCCCCGTGACCTGCGTGGGTTTTCTCCGAGATCTTCGGTTTCCTCCCACACTCCAAAGACGTGCAGGTTTGTAGGTTAATTGACTGGGTGAATGTAAAAATTGTCCCTGGTGTGTGTAGGATAGTGTTAATGTGCGGGGATCGCTGGGCGGCGCAGACTCGGTAGGCCGAAAGGGCCTGTTTCCGCGCTGTAGAATCTAAATCTAAAAAAAATCTAAAAATCACTGCGTAAGGAGCGGGCTCCTCATCTCCGTCCAACTAATTTTCTCGCCAATAATCTTAAATCTTTGTCCCCCAGTGGCCGTTCCTTCAACCTGTCCATCTACCCAAGCCTAAAACTGTTCCAAATTTTGAAGTAAAAATTAGGGGGCAGCTATGAAGTTCCTACACCTAAATCATCTTTGCTCAAAGGAGAATAATCAAACAAAACTATTTAATAAGTTGGACAAGATGCAAGGCAGCCTGTGGAATGGCTGGCAGTCAAGAGACGGCACTTAAAAATGTCAGGCAGTTTCAGGGCACGATTCCAAGATGCAAGCAAGAAATGAGACTGCAGAGATGGGAACGGAGGCCTGATCTTCCTCTCAGCCAAGTTACGAGCACGCTACAAATGGGTCTCCCGAGGACAAGAGGAAGGAAGATTGCAGGGTACTGGGAGTAAAAGGCAGTAGGTCCTGCTATGGATGTTACGGGAGGCACTCTTCCTCGGGATACCCATCCGTGATGGCCCAGTTCTACAACTATCACAAGGCGGAGCACGTTGTACAAGCCAAGTACCAAATAAATCCAGTAAAGATACCAGCCCTCAATCGCCACGGCACCCAAGGGCAAGGATATAGAACAATCCGGTCGGGGTACACTTCAGGTAACAAGGTGGGAACAGGAATGCTGAATATGAACTATTACACATGTGAGGAAGGCAATATAGGCAGGTGCATTTAAGGGCAACTCATTGATTGTATGTGCCGTGATGCTTGCATCCCGAAATTGTGTGTGCCGTGATGCTGTAGGAAATCTGTTTTATGTAAGCCAGGATCTCCCTCATCCACTCTTCCTGGAGCTGGAGAAAAACAATTTAGCGGAACCGTGTGGAAGATGAATTATTGGTCCACTTGCCTATTGTGGTGCAGCAGCAAATATGGTCATAAGACTGTTTGAGTGGGCTATTTTATAAAAGTTTAGGAACAAGGTCACTTTGGGTGGGTGGCACGGTGGCGTAGTAAGTAAAGTTGCTTTCTCACAGCACCAGCAACCCAGATTCAGTCCTGCTTTCTGGTGCATGTGTGATCTTTACCCAATCTCCCCTTGTCCACTTGGGCTGCCCAATGTGCTGTGGTTGCCTTCCACCGCCCAAGGCCATGCAGGTTGGTGAGTTAATTGGCCACTGCAAATAGTATACGTGAGTATCGAAATCTGGGATAAATTGGTGGGAATGTAGGAAAATAAAATGGGATTAGCGTTGCATGAGCAAAAATGAGAACTTGATAGTCAGTATCAGTGAGCCAAACGATCTGTTTATGCACTGCATATCTATATGCTTATCAGTGAAGGATATAGCACCGAACAAGAGGCAGAAAAATGGCAGATGGCAGTCAGTACAGAAAAGCATGATGCAATCTCTAAGGCGACAACCAATGAGGAAATATTTTAAGTGGCACAAATTGGAAAAGTGTAGGAGATGCAGCATTGTGCAAGAGTATTAAATGAAAGATATATTGATAGGTGAAGCCAGTGGACTGGCTGTGAACTCTACAGAGGGCACTCTGCTTATGGCACCTCCTCTAACCTCTGGAGATGGATTAGTAGAGGATGAGCGAAAATGGGTGCTTGGGCCTGTTGGCCTGTTTCTGTCCTATAGACAATAGACAATAGACAATAGGTGCAGGAGGAGGCCATTCGGCCCTTCGAGCCAGCACCGCCATTCAATGTGTTCATGGCTGATCATTCTCAATCAGTACCACTGATTCTCAATCATACTGATTCTCAATCAGTCCTGAATGACTAGGATTACCAGCGTGGACAAACTGAGAGGTGACGGACTTCAAGGTGGTCAGTTGAGAGATTATCCAGTTCAGCCCCAAAAGGAATCGTACAAGGAACTGTCTGGATGTTTGAAAGCTGGAGACAGCCGAGCTCCAAAGAGACGTGCATAGATCAAAAACGTGTCTTGGACGGGTACCAATGGAAGGCCAATGGAATGTTAGGGTCAGTGCATCACAGCCTACCGCACATCTGCTGAATACACTGCACAACCTTACCACCCCCCCCACCCCCCCCACACACACGAGAGGGCCAGGAGGTGCCTGAAACGGAATGCCCATTGCAGGGGGTGCGTCCACTTCTTCCATTCAACACAAAGTTTTCCCGCTGCATTTTGGTGCACGTGACAATAATAAATCAGTACCCGTGCCATCCTTTTTTACCATTTGCAGTGACGAATTCTGAAACCTGGTCATGCTGCTGTTCTTGGCTAGCTTTCTTCCTTCAGCCAACCTGGAACTGAGGCATGACTGGGTAGTGGGTCAGATGCAGCGGAGCCCATACAGCGTGGGTTGTGTAGGAAAAAAACTGCAGTTGCTGGCTTAAATCGAAGGCCGACACAAAATGCTGGAGTGACTCAGCGGGTCGGGCAGCATCTCGGGAGAGAAGGATTGGGTGACGTTTCGGGTCGAGGAGTGGGCCATTCAGCCCTTCGAGCCAGCACCACCATTCAATGCGATCATGGTTCTCAATCAGTACCCCGTTCCTGCCTTCTCCCCATACCCACTGACTCCGCTATCTTTAAGAGCTCTATCTAGCTCTCTCTTGAAAGCATCCAGAGAATTGGCCTCCACTGTCTTCTGAGGCAGAGAATTCCACAGATTTACAACTCTCTGACTGAAAATGTTTTTCCTCATCTCAGTTCTAAATGGCCTACCCCTTATTCTTAAACGGTGGCCTCTGGTTCTGGACTCCCCCAACGTTGGGAACATGTTTCCTGCCTCTAACGTGTCCAACCCCTTAATAATCTTATATGCTTCAATAAGATCCTTCTAATAAGTGGGAATATAATCACATATCATAATCTTGCTTTTTCTTTTGTCCCCCCACTATATTTACTGCACACAAAGAAATTGTATTTTATCTAAAACCCAATCACGGAACATAATTGGGACCTTTGTGTACAGTTCCATAAATTTCTTTCAGGCCTTCCATGTGTTTAACCTTCAGATGTAGTTTGTGGGTGTGGTGCTATCAAACTGGATGCAAGGCAGATTTTGGCATAATTTGTATAAAAATGCCGAGACCATTCAAACACCACAGAACTTAACCTGAGAGTGGTGGGAAGTGAGCTGCCCTGTTCACAGGATGACCAAACTTATCTAGTCTGATGAACTGAGTTTGCAGAAGGTACTTCGTACTTTGACTTCACTCTTTGTCCCCTCCCCCACCCCCAATCGCATGGCTGCCCCACAACTCCAGCCCGATCACGCACCCAAACCTCACCAGCTCTCTGTCTCGCGGCCGTTCAGCAAACGGAAATCTGCCATTACAGATTTCACATATCACCGCTCAAAACTTTGAGATGCAGAATTAAGTGATTTCTTATGGAATTTAAGCGGAAAGAAAGTAAATACATGAACACAACTTGTAATTTTCCAGCCAGTGTTTCTAAATGTGTGCGGATGAGGTGGCTTTGCGTACGGAAAATCACAACAAGGGCCATTTTTAGTTTAGTTTAGTTTTAAGGTGCAGCATAGAAGTAGGCCTTTTGTCCCAGCGACTCCTTGCCCAGCGACATCAATCACCCATTCACACAGGTCTGCATCCACTCCCTGCGCACTAAGAGGTGATTTACAGAGACCAATTGACCTACAAACCAGCACATCTTTGGGATGTGTGAGAAAACCGGAGCACCAGGGGAAAACCCATCCATGCAGTCACAGGGGGAACATGCAAACTCCGCACAGACAGCACCTGAGGTCGTGATTGAACCTGGGTCTCTGGCACCATGGGGTAGCAGCTGTATTAGCTGCGCCACTGTGCTGCCATTTCTTAGGAATGCAAAGCACCTCCCCCCCCCTATACCCGGTCACCTGGAAAGTAAGGAAATCTTGCTACACCCACAACAGACACTGGTGAAATCACACCCAGACCACAGCGATTGGTTTTGTTTCGGTTTTCTTCTTGCGATGCAAAGATGGTTCTCCTGGTGCATTGTAGGGCTTATTGCTATGAGAGGTTTACCCTTGTCATTAAAAAATGAGACATGGTCTTATTGAAAGGTATTACATTTCCAGGGGGACTTGCAACAGTAAATGGTGAGAGGAATTTTCCACTCATTGGTGGGGGAGTACCTAGAACACGGGGTCACAGTTTCAGCATGTGGGAGCATCCACTCAAAATGGAGAATGGCTTCTCCGTGAGTTGTGGATCTTTGAAACTCCAATGGAGCAAGAATCATCAAATGTATTTGAAACCAATAAAGGCAAATTTTGGGACGTCAGGACCCCTTCAAGATGGCGGCGCGCACGGACGCAGCGGCTCACAGCTCTCCCTTTCGGTGCGTTTTATGTGTGTTATCTGTGTTATGTCTGTTAGTCAATTTTAGTCATGCAAACCAGGCAAATCAGGCAAATCCTACCTACAACCGAAAGGATCTTCTGATCATAGGATTCCAGTGCAATCGGGACCTTGTGCGCGAATTTCCACACCCGCGAAATATACCGGAAGAGATAGCCAGGACACCGGGCGCTCCGTGGATAGTTGTCGGCGCGAACAGGCGTCGCAGGCGGAGGAGAAACAGGAAGCAAAAGCGAGGATGCCGGTCCGGTATACTTGCCAAGCTAAAGAGACAGCCACACAAACCACCGCTACCCAGCATGTTTCTCACCAACGCCAGATCCATCATCAACAAAATGGACGAACTAAAACTACAGATATCAGCAAACAAACTCGTGGAGGACTGTTGCATTCTCTTAGTAACAGAGACATGGCTTCATCCACTTATCCCAGACGGAGCCATTGAGCTAGCCGGGCGTACAGCGTTTCGTTGGGACAGAAACATCGACTCCGGTAAGAGCAAGGGGGGGGGGTTATGCATTTACGTGCACAACAACTGGTGCACTAACATCCAAATCATAGATAGCCACTGTTCTCCTGATCTGGAGTCCCTAACAGTTAAATGCAGGCCTTTTTACCTTCCTCGCGAATTTACAGGGGTTATAGTAACAGCAGTCTACATCCCACCGAATGCTAACGCTAGCACAGCTTTAGGCTACCTGCTCGGTGCAATAAACTCACAACAGAGCACATATCCAGAAGCAGCCCACATCATAGCCGGGGACTTCAATCATGCAGACCTAAAGTCAGTTCTCCCGAAACTTGAACAACACATAAGATGTGCTACCAGGGGGAAAAACACACTAGACAAGGTTTATTCAAATATTAAGAAGGGTTTCAGGTCAGCACCACTACCACACCTGGGGCAGTCAGATCACCTGTCCATATTCCTAACTCCAGCATACACCCCACTCAGGAGGAAAGCTCCAGTCACCATAAAGACTGTTAAGACATGGCCTGAAGGAGCTTCCTCGCAGCTGCAGGATTGCTTCGAAAGGACCAACTGGGATATTTTTGAGGATCAGGACTTGGAGGAGTACACATCAACTGTACTTTGCTACATCCAAAACTGTGTTGACAATGTCACCGTCGACAAACGCATCCGGTTGTATCCCAATCAGAAATCCTGGATGACAAAGGATGTCAGGTCTCTCCTCAAGGACCGTAACACCGCCTTCAGGTCTAGTGATAGAGCTCTATACAGTGCTGCTAGAACCAACCTGAAGAGAGGCATCAAGGATGCCAAAGCGTCCTACAAGAGGAAGATTGAGGACCACTTTACCAGCAATGACCCACGGCGGGTATGGCAAGGCATCCAGCACATCACCAACTACAAGACCAGCAACCGCACGACTGCCGACGGCGACGCCTCGCTGGCAGAGGAACTTAACTGTTTCTTTGCTCGTTTCGAGGTGAAAGCTACAGTGGCAGACATAACACCCTCTCCAGCACCTGACAGCAACACCTTCACTGTGCAGGAGTATGATGTTAAGCGCGTGCTCAGAGCAGTGAATCCCAGGAAAGCTGCAGGCCCCGATGGTGTGACGGGCAGAGTGCTGAGGGAATGTGCAGACCAATTATCTGAGGTCTTCACAAAAATCTTCAACCTGTCCCTTTTAAAATCCACCATCCCTCCCTGCCTGAAGTCCGCCACAATCATCCCACTGCCGAAAAAGTCTGTCATCAGCGGCCTTAACGACTACCGTCCGGTAGCACTCACACCGGTCATCACAAAGTGCTTCGAGAGACTGGTCCTGCAGCACATCAAAGCCAGCCTCCCACCCACCTTCGACCCACACCAGTTTGCCTACAGAGCAAATAGGTCTACAGGGGATGCCATCGACACTGCTCTTCACACTGCACTGACCCACCTTGAACACCAGGGGAGCTATGTGAGGATGCTCTTCCTTGACTTCAGCTCTGCCTTTAACACGGTCATCCCGAGCAGACTGGTCACCAAACTTTCCGACCTTGGATTTTCCCAAACCATCTGCCAATGGATCAAGGACTTCCTGACCAACCGCCCCCAGACCGTCAAAATAGGCTCTCACCTTTCCTCCACCATTACACTGAGCACCGGCTCACCACAGGGCTGTGTGTTGAGCCCCATCCTTTACTCCCTCTACACTCACGACTGCGCCCCCACCCATCCCACCAACACCATCATCAAGTTCGCGGATGACACGACTGTGGTTGGACTCATCTCAGGAGGAGATGAGACAGCCTATAGGGATGAAATCCAAAGGCTGGCAGCATGGTGTTCAGTGAACAATCTGGTCCTGAACTCCTCCAAAACAAAGGAACTTATAATTGACTTTAGAAAAACCAGTGTAGAATACGACCCACTCTACATCAATGGGGTCTGTGTGGAAAGGGTACCTGCTTTCAGGTTCCTGGGTACGCACATTGCAGAGGATCTTACCTGGTCTACCAACACCATCACCACAGTAAAGAAGGCACAGCAGAGACTCCACTTCCTGAGGATCCTCAGGAAAACCAACCTGCAGGAGAAGCTCATGTTGTCCTTCTATCGCTGCTCCATCGAGAGTGTGCTGGCATACTGTATAACCACATGGTATGCCAGCTGCTCAGAAAAGGACAGGAAGGCCCTTCAGAGGGTCATCACGACGGCCCAGAAGATCATCGGCTGCTCACTGCCCTCCCTGGAGCACCTGTTCAGCCTCCGCTGCCTCAGTAGAGCAGGCAAAATAATAAAAGATCCATCCCACCCCGGCCACCGTCTGTTTGTTCATCTGCCGACGGTCGACGTTTCAGGTCGATCAAATCCCGAACAAACAGACTTAAGAACAGTTTTTACCCCAGGGCCATACGAGAACTGAACACTACCTTTGCACTAGGCAACACCGTTAAAAAATCTTGTACTTAATATAATTGTATTTATGTATTTATTTGTTTTTGCATTTATTGCATATATGTTTGTACGCACCGTCAGGATTGGCTATTTTTTAATTTCGTTGTACTCGTTGCAATGACAATAAATGAATATTATTATTATTATTATTATTATGAAAACCTGACAGGAAGGTAAAACAGAGCCCAAGGTCGGATAAGCCACAATCCTATTGAGTGGTGAATCGTCTCAAGGAGCCACCAATGCAACACCTGCACCTAGTACCTACGTCTCAATGAGCACCCCTACCCTAGATTCCAGTGACCACCTCTCAAATAATGACAGAGCAAATTAATGCCAATGCTTTTCTTGGGACAAGTCAGTTATTAGAAACATAGAAACATAGAAACATAGAAAATAGGTGCTGGAGGAGGCCATTTGGCCCTTCGAGCCAGCACTGCCATTCATTATGACCATGGCTGATCATCTACAATCAGTAACCTGTGCCTGCCTTCTCCCCATATCCCTTGATTCCACTAGCCCCTAGAGCTCTATCTGACTCTTTTAAATTCATCCAGTGAATTGGCCTCCACTGCCTTCTGTGGTAGAGAATTCCATAAATTCGCAACTCTAGTCATTTCTGAAGAACTGTAGTGCAGGGAAGAATAAGAAAAAGGCCAAAGTATGCAAGGTTTTCAATCAATTAATTTTATATAAAAGTAGAATGCTGTTAGTGTGTTGTCAATTGAAGGTAGTGTGATAGAGTTACACAGCACAGAAACAATTCACAACTCTCTGGGTGAAAAAGTTTCTTCTCACCTCAGTTTTAAATGGCCTCCCCTTTATTCGTAGACTGTGTCCCCTGGTTCTGGACTCCCCCAACCTTGGGAACATTTTTCCTGCATCTAGCTTCTATAAGATCCCCTCTCATCCTTCTAAACTCCAGTGAATACAAGCCTAGTCTTTCCAATCTTTCCTCATATGACAGTCCCTCCATCCCAGGGATTCCCAGTCCACTCCTCCCTCAACCACTCCCACATCTTTAGACACCATTGTGGTCCCAATGCCTCACTTCCTCAAATGCTCTTAAACTCACTATGCACCCATCAACTGCAGCAGCAAGTCCACACTATACCCACCTCAGATACTCCTCCAGTGCCTCTCCATATATGTAGCTTGTTTGTGCTCGCATTGACATCCCTGCCCACAGTTACTCCTACATTCCCCTGCCACACCCTATTCAGGAACCCAGACAACCCTCCTGCATCAAGCACTCTCCCACTCACTTCACAACCTCCTCGTGTATTACTCCAGCCCCCATTCTTGCCTGGAGTCCTCCTGTGGTGCCACTTTAGAATCACCAACCTCTGCAGGTTTTCTTCAATTCATGGGATTCCTGAAGATCAGATCAAGATCACGGGGATGATTGAGTTAAATATGATGAGCGTTTGACAGGGCTGGGCCTGTACTCGCTGGGGTTTAGAAGGATGGGGGGGGGGGGGGGACTCATTGAAACATAATGAATAGTGAACGGCCTGGATAAAGTGGATGTGGAGAAGATGTTTCCACGAGTGGGAGAGTCCAGGACAGAGAGCACAGCCTCAGAATAAAAGAACACACCTTTAGAAAGGAGATAAGGAGGAATTTCTTTAGTCAGATGGCGGTGAATCTGTGGAATTCATTACCAAGGATGGCAGGGGAGACCATGTCATTGGGTAATTTTAAGGCACAGATTGACAGATTCTTGATTAGTACGGGCGTCAGAGGTTATGTGGAGAAGGCACAAAAATGGGGTTGAGAGGGAAAGATAGATCTGCCATAATCGAATGGCAGAGTAGACTCGAAGGGCCGAATGGCCTAATTCTACTCCTATCATTTATGAACTATCAAACGAATCTTCATTAACAACACAGATGAAAACAAACTTAAACTTTATGCTCTACAATGTACAACTAAACAAATTAACTCTGGACGTGGCCCTTTAATTATACGGATCTTAACAGAGACGTATAAAATTATGAAAGGACTGGACAAGCTAGATGCAGGAAAAATGTTCCCAATGTTGGGGGAGTCGGGAACCAGGGGACACAGTCTAAGAATAAAGGGGAGGCCATTTAAAACTGAGGTGAGAAGAAACTTTTCCACCCAGAGAGTTGTGAATTTGTGGAATTCTCTGCCACAGAAGGCAGTGGAGGCCAATTCACTGGACGAATTTAAAAGAGAGTTAGATAGAGCTCTGGGGGCTAGTGGAATCAAGGGATATGGGGAGAAGGCTGGCACAGGTTACTGATTGTGGATGATTAGCGATGATCACAATGAATGGCGGTGCTGGCTCGAAGAGGCAAATGGCCTCCTCCTGCACCTATTTAAAAAAAATACATTAAAAAAAAAATTGTTTCAGTCAAGGAGCTACGTTTTATAGTGGTTTACATCATAGGCAGCTCCCTTCAAAATTTTGTTTGTAAGTGAAAGATCTGCACACTCATCAATGCAGAATGTGGGGCATTCCTGAACCAAATGCAAATAAAAGACTGGTGCCAAATGAGTTGCTTCTGTATTTTCAGTGTGTCTTAGGCAAACTCTTAAGAGATGTCACTCCCCACAACATAAGGCTGCAATCTTGGGGCCACCTCAGGAAAGGAAGCAAGCCTTCATTCCACAAAAGGACATGGGGCTTGAGGTTAGACTGGATTCGGGCTGCAGCTCCCTTCTGCATACAACTCGTGGGCACAGACCTATTGTACAGAAGCTGGCATGCATAACCAAAATACCCCAAGTCAATCTTTAATAAAAGCACTATCTTGGCTTTCTTCTGTACGCAATGTTTTTTTTTCTCTCTCTCTAACATTTACTTCAAGTGCTATTATGGAAATGGCTCACTTATTACCAGTAGTTTGTCAGTGTGAGTACAGTGTGTGCTTTGATGTGAATGATCAAAGTCGTCTAAACCACTTAAGGTGCCTCTGTGGAGAGAATCTTGGAGAAGGGATTGTTAACAAGTGGCCGGAACAATGCAGTAATGTTCCTGTTTTTGTTGGACAGGGTGGACTGCCTCCGGTGCAGTCAATGAGCAGCTCACAACAGTCCATGCCACCTGGTGCCTGGGTTGGCTTCTGTGTTTGTGCTGTGTATTGATATCGGAAAGCTGGCACTGCAGGGAGAGGCATGCTAGACAAAGGTGGGGCATCTTAACAATTTCATTTCCTTATGAACGCAAAGACCATCCAATAACAATAGTGTAATAAAATAACTGCAGATGCTGGTACAAATCGAAGGTGTTTATTCACAAAATGCTGGAGTAACTCAGCAGGTCAGGCAGCATCTCAGGAGCGAAGGAATGGGTGACGTTTCGGGTCGAGACCCTTCTTCAGACTGATGTCAGGGGGGCGGGACAAAGGAAGGATATAGGTTGAGACAGGAAGATAGAGGGAGATCTGGGAAGGGGGAGGGGAAGAGAGGGACAGAGGAACTATCTAAAGTTGGAGAAGTCGATGTTCATACCACTGGGCTGCAAGCTGCCCAGGCGAAATATGTGGTGCTGTTCTTCCAATTTCCGGTGGGCCTCACTATGGCACTGGAGGAGGCCCATGACAGAAACAATATATCCAATAACAATATATCAGATATTCCTGATTTTAACCTAACTACCAGACTAATATTTTGGCATCCTTTCCTCACTTCTATACCTCTTCCCTTTTTAAAGAAATTTCCATTAAACCTAAAGCCTTGGCCAAATGTTGGATCACCTGTGTTAATCTATCTCTCGGTTCAATCAAACTATATCGGAAAGCACTCCTGTGAATTGCCTTTATTAAAAGGCACTACATAAATGGAAATTAAATTTGAAGATCGCAGTGCTTTAAACATAGGAAATCCCAAGGGTGGGATCAATGGTCTTCAGGCTCATGGATGTCAAGCTAAGGAGGACAGTAGAAAGGATGGACAAAAACTCTATCAATGGGGCAACTTACAAAAGGGACAAGAAAAGGGAGAGAGGATTAAAATGGAATTAACCAGTGGCACCAAAACAAAAAGATTTTGAATTAGGGAAAGGAAATGTAAGAGGCCAGAGTTTGGAAAAGGGTTTAGGGTTGGGCACAACTACACAAGTAGGCCCAGGGAGATACAAGAATGCAAGATATAGAAGCAGGAATGGGGCCCCTCGTGACTGCACCCCAAGTCAATATTATGCAACTATTGCAATGTGAAGATAAGAATTTTTCTTCAGAAAATCAAATGAAAAATGTTGGAAATCTTTGCAAACAGGGCATACAACCCTCACACTCACTCCTTGCAGAGATTGATGCTTACTTTGCAGTAGTGCACGAACCCAATGGCACTTTATCAGTTCAAGAAAGACACTGAGATGAGGCATGGGTTCAGTGTCACGTGGAAAGGCCAGAACTTTAAGAGTTGCATCATCTGTAATGCAGATGATTAAGGGGCAAAATATGAAGTGGAATTGAAGGCAAAATAAAAATGAACTCCCCTTTCCATCTTTAAGTCAAGTCCTCAATGTACATATGCAAACTTTGATGCCTTTAACTTTGACCAGCCGCCTTAATCAAAAGAGTTTGTTAAAATTGCGGTCAAGAAACTTGGAGCAGAGGACTGAGGAGAGAAAGGTGTTTCATCCGAACTGGCCAGGGAGGGGGAGCTGACCAAGAAAGGAGACCGATTTTCTAAACATGAAAGCTTCCCACGTTGGCTAATTTGCCAGCAGCTACAGAGGAGTTAATGACCCAAAGTGCATCTCCGGCTCGTGGTGGTCTTCAAAGAGAGTTCAGTATGCTTTGTTCTCTGCAATAATGGAAAAACCTTCAATGATAAATGGCTAGACCTGAGGAAAGTGAAGCCACATCTTCATGCAAAAAATCAATTATGCTGATTACGTGAGTAGCCTGCTATAATGAGGTCTGCCTGGATCAGAGGTTAAACTTTAACTGTGGAACACAAGTTACTCTTAAACATTAGCGCTTATCTGTCCAACCCTGTTCTAAGAGGAGGAGGAGGAAACATGAAAGAGTAAAAGTTGCTGACTGCTGATTCTCCAGTTTCCTTCAAGTATATAATACGGTGGGAATCCGCGTTGTAATTAGGCCCCACCAAATCTGCAGGATGAACATTAAAAAAACTGGGAGATGCAGTCAACAGAAACAAAATTGTGCAGAAATATTACTGACATTAATAGTGGTCATTTGTTGGAGTCAGTAGGCATATTTACGTGGGAATGGAATGGAAAGAACTTTACACTCTCCCATACCTGGACTTGGGAGTCATAGGCCGAACACAAAATCCAATCCAGGTCCAGGGACTGATCCCAGCAGCTTCCTGACCTTCACAGGAAGGAATCACACCCACAGACTGGTCGTTGAATCCGGACCTGAGCCACATGCATCACCTTCCCTGCCCTGCCTCTCCCACCACACACACTGTTGCGTCTGTTCCCTCTTCTCTCTCTCTCTCTCTCCCTCTCTCCAAGCAGACTCTGGTTCACCTCAATGTTTCAAGCGTTTTCAATTTTCCTTTCAGACTTAAGCATAGCTTTTCTCCTGCCAATGATGGAGTGCTCAATGAGGGCAACATGTACAACATTTGCATCAGTGTACAAAAAGTGATAAGGTTAATTCCTGATCAGCAGAGATATCAGGGGTCATTCCAACTATTACACCTCTTCTCAAAAAGACCGAGTGCCTGGAAAAGAGACAGGGTGTGAGAGTATGATCAAGAGGACACTCAGCACCCACGGCCGAGACAAAAAAAAGAGCGAAAGAGGCCCACTGTTCTGGTCATTATAAATCTCGAGCTTTAATTTTAACCATTTTTCCACGTGGAGGTCTCAACCTGCATTTGTCTTTGCTTTCTCCTCATTGAAGTAACGATTTCAAATCTACTATTCGTGGAGTTCATAAACAATAGACAACAGGTGCAGGAGGAGGCCATTCGGCCCTTCGAGCCAGCACCACCATTCAATGCGATCATGGCTGATCATTCTCAATCAGTACCCCGTACCTGCCTTCTCCCCATACCCCCTGACTCCGCTATCCTTAAGAGCTCTATCTAGCTCTCTCTTGAATGCATTCAGAGAATTGGCCTCCACTGCCTTCTGAGGCAGAGAATTCCACAGATTCACAACTCTCTGACTGAAAAAGTGTTTCCTCATCTTAGTTCTAAATGGCCTACCTCTTATTCTTAAACTGTGGCCCCTTGTTCTGGACTCCCCCAACATTGGGAACATGTTTCCTGCCTCTAACGTGTCCAACCCCTTAATAATCTTATACGTTTCGATAAGATCTCCTCTCATCCTTCTAAATTCCAGTGTATACAAGCCTAGTCACTCCAGTCTTTCAACATATGACAGTCCTGCCATTCCATGAATTAACCTAGTAAACCTACGCTGCAAGCCCTCAATAGCAAGAATATCCTTCCTCAAATTTGGAGACCAAAACTGCACACAGTACTTCAGGTGCGGTCTCACTAGGGCCCTGTACAACTGCAGAAGGACCTCTTTGCTCCTATACTCAACTCCTCTTGTTATGAAGGCCAACATTCCATTGGCTTTCTTCACTGCCTGCTGTACCTGCATGCTTCCTTTCAGTGACTGATGCACCCAGATCTCATTGTACGTCCCCTTTTCCTAACTTGACACCATTCAAATAATAATCTGCCTTCCTATTCTTACCACCAAAGTGGATAACCTCACACTTATCCACATTAAACTGCATCTGCCATGCATCCGCCCACTCACACAACCTGTCCAAGTCACCCTGCAACCTCATAGCATCTTCCTCACAGTTCACACTACCACCCAGCTTTGTATCATCTGCAAATTTGCTAATGTTCTGGAAACATGGGTATCACCATCATAATGGAATTCTTTTTTTTGTCCATTTCTAGACGTGAGTGTCATCAAGGGATATGGGTGAGAGTAGGAATCTTATATCGATATGAAAGGAACAATATGCCAAAGCTGGCTGAAAGGATCAATTATCCACCACTGTTCCTATTGGCTGTGTTCTTCAAAGAACCTTTGGACAAAGGCCATGATTAGGTCTGAACCTAAATTGTTCTAATGGAACCCAAACAATAACAATAACAATTGGACAAAGGTCATGATTAGGTCTGGACCTAAAGTGTCCTAATGGAACCCAAACAATAACAATTAAGCATATCACTGGAGATTAAGTACGGAAACAAAGAAGGGGGAGGGGATAGAACCGGGAAGGGGGAGGGGAAAAGTAATGGTATCAACTAAAAGTAATGGTATTGATACTATTACTTTTCCCCTTAAAAAATAGCTTCAGATGGTCCCTGCTTTCCCTCTCTATCCCCTCCCCCTTCCCAGTTCTCCCACTAGTCTTCCACTGGAGATTAAGTGGTAAATGTTAGTGGTAATGGTACTGTTGGTGACACATGCCGAGGAAAGGTAATTGCACGGGTTGGAACAATCTTGTATTTTTGTGGTCTGAAGAAGGGTGTCGACCCGAAACGTCACCTATTCTTTTTCTCCAGAGATGGTGCCTAATCCACTGAGTTGCTCAAGCATTTTGTGTCTATCTTGGGCGTAAACTAGCACCTGCAGTTCCATCCCACACTTTAGTCAGAGGGTCGTAAATCTGTGGATCTCATTGCCACAGAGGGCTGTGGAGCCCAAGTCAGTGGTTATTTTTAAGGCAGAGATAGACAAATTCTTGGTTAGAACGGGTGTCGAGGGTTATGGGGAGAAGGCAGGAAAATGGGATTAGGAGGCAGAGATCAGCCATGATTGAATGGTGGGGTAGAGTCGATGGGTCGAATGGCCCAATTCTCCTCCTATAACTTGTGAACTTGTGCACATTGTATTTTGTGGACAAGACATGCCTGGCTTTTGTCCATTTTGTCGGCTCTAGCTGTACTGGAACAGGCGGCCTTGAAGGCACTGCTGGATCTGGAGCTGACCATTCAACATTATCCCTATAATGCCACAGAGACCTGAACCCTTCACTGCAACCACTGCCCTACTCACTATCACTTGGAGCAAATTGAATTGCCTGAAAAGTGCCACCCGTGACCGGAAGACACTCAGGACAAGGCTGAAACAGATCATCCACTTGGGCATTTAAAAATGGAATGGGTGAAACATTCACACACTAGTCTCCCCTAGCACGGTGGCGCAGCGGTAGAGTTGCTGCCTTACAGCGAATGCAGCGCCGGAGACTCAGGTTCGATCCTGACTACGGGCGCAGTCTGTACGGAGTTTGTACGTTCTCCCTGTGACCTGCGTGGGTTTTCTCCGAGATCTTCGGTTTCCTCCCACACTCCAAAGACGTACAGGTATGTAGGTTAATTGACTGGGTAAATGTAAAAATTGTCCCTAGTGTGTGCAGGATAGTGATAATGTGCGGGGATCGCTGGGCGGCACGGATTCGGTGGGCCGAAGGGCCTGTTTCCACTCTGTATCTCTAAATCTAAAATCTAAATCAGCATTAAGAAAGGGTTGTTCACGGAGCTCTCTCCACGTCTTGGACAATTATTGATCTCTCAACATTCAAGATTGGTTGTAGCAGGACTGGGCAACTTGGATCCTCTGGGTACAATAGGTTGACTCTGCCCCTGCTAGCTGGTCCTGTTGTGAGGCTTGTATGTAGTCCTGCATGGCATCTTCTCGAACTCAGTGCTGCTTTTAGGCTCAACCACAAAGGGGCTAGTTGGAGTTGCCAAGTCAATGGATATTTTTAAAGCAAAGATAGATAGATTCTTGATTAGTAATCGTATCAGGGATTATGGGGAGAAGGCAGGAGAATGGGGTTAAGGGGGAAAGATAGTGCGGCCATTATTGAATGGACGGAATAGACTTAATGGGCCGAATGGCCTAATTCTGGCCCTATCATGTATGAACAACTGCTTCACTGCCAATTCCAGCTCTACATTCTAGCTTTAGTCAGTAAAGATCAGGGCACAGCTGCCTTACAGCACCAGTGACCCAGATTCAAACTTGACTATGGGTCCCGTCTGTACTGAGTTTGTACGTTCTCCCCATGACCGATGCTCCGGATTCTCCCCACACTCTAAAGACATATAGATTTGTAGGTTAATTGGCTTCGGTAAAAATTGTAAATTTGTCGCTAGTGTGTAGGATGGTGTTAGTGTACGGGGATAGCTGGTCAGCGCGGACACGGTGGGCCGAAGGGCCTGTTTCCGCACTGTACCTCTAAACTAAACTCTGTTCAATGAGTACATTTCAAGTTCACTAACTTAAATGGTAGGATTTGAACTTGCATCTGGGTAGCTCCTGGATCATGAGTCATTCAGCCCCTGTTATTCTTTCAACATGCACACACGATGCCATGTTTCCCCATTTTCATTACGCTCCAGAGCTTCACAAGTAACAAAATACATCTGATGTTTAGTAGCTGTTACTTTATAGAAAACGCAGCATTCAATTTAACACGCAGTAGTATGCTTCCACAACACCAACACCAACAAAAAAATGTATTTTGATGATGCTAGTTGAGAGCAGAATATTGATCGAGCTGCACTATTCCAAACTCAACATGAACCTCCCACACCCCTCCTAACCAAACCGACAGGGCCCCAAAAGTGCTTGTCTCTAGCAATGCGCACTCCCTTAAACATTTTACCTGCTTAAACAAAAACAGAAAAAGTTGGGATTAATCAGGTCAGGCCACATCTGTGGGAATAGAAACAGCTACTAAGACTAACTACTAACATTCATTATAAGTCTACCATCTCCCTCAACTATCTCGACTGCTCTTTATCCCACTCTGCTTCCTTTGAGGACTTGATTCCATTTTCCCAGTTCCTCCATCTCCATCACGTTCGATCCAATGATGAGGCTTTCCGTGCAAGTGCCTCCAAAATGTCCTCCTTCTTCCTGAACTGTGGATTCCCCCTGTCATTGTTGGCAAAGCCCTTAACAATATCTCTTGTATTTCCCACACCTCTCCCGTCCAGAATGGCAGATGGATAGTTTCCCTGGTCCTCACCTTCCACCTCCTGAGCCTGAACTCAATTTACCTTCCCACAGATTCAACTTGACCTGATGATTATTTCCAGTATTCTTTTGTTTCCATTTTAGATTTCCAGCATCTACAGTGGTTTTTAATATTCGCTTGTTTTTAATTGTGTCCTTATTATGAATCCACTCAACCCATCAGGTTCATGCCGTCTCCCAGATGAACAAACCCATCCGTTCCCTCGCCAGTCCTTAGCTCCGCTTCATTTTTCCACAATCATTTCTGACTCTGTCTTCCTTTTCTTCCTCTATGTTATGGCTAGAGTTGCGAACAGAAATCCACTATCTACACAGTACCAATTCCTCCCCCCCTCCCTCCCTCTCCTTTCCTCCCCATCCCAATCTTTCATCTTTCTGAAGGAAACATTTGCTCCACAAAATCCTTCCTCTTCCCATTGCACTTTCACTTGTAAGCACATAAGTGCAGTCTCTGCTCTTTAATCCACTCTTATCCACAGCCAGGCACCCCAAATCCACCCCCCCCCCACCCCCGCAAATTATGACATTTTATTTTTACATTTTAACAATGCATGTGGCACTCTAAATGCAGAATCCACCGCACTCATGACCAAAGATACTAGAGGAGCAAGATAGACCACTCGACCCTAAAAACCGTAGTATGTCATGGCGCCATTTTAGTAGGCAGAAACTTGCAGAAACATTTTAAAAGAAAAATAACAAAAATCTGCCAATTGATAGATGAGATATATTCTGTATTTTTTATGGTATCATCATACATACTGTTCGCCCAAAACACTGATTACACTGCGAGAGGCATAGCGAACGGTGGGTTTTGCTTACTAAAATGGCGCTCCTTTGCGTACTATACTTCAGTATAGGCGATTTCAACAGAGTGGTTCATCTTGCTCCTCTAGTATCTTTGGTCGGGACACCACAGGCAGACTGCATGACCAACCATACCAACATTATTTAAACATATTAGTTTACCTGGGCTATTACCTATGGTTGCATTAATCATTTTTTTTAGTTTCGTTTAGATACAATTTGGAAACAGGGCCTTCAGCCCATCGAGTCCGCGCAGACCAGCAGTCACCCATGTTTAGATTGTTCTACCCTAAATACTAGGAACAATTTTACTGAAGCCAATTAACCTACAAACCTGCACATCTTTGGAATGTCACAACAACCTGGAGCTCAATGCTCTCAAGACAGTGGAACTAATTGTAGACTTTCAAAGAGATCCCCCTCCCCTCCCCTCACTCACCATCAACAATACCACAGTCACATCTGTGGAGTCATTTAAGTTCCTTGGAACCATCATCTCCAGGGACCTTAAATGGGGGGCCACCATTGACTCCACAGTCAAAAAGGCCCAACAGAGGATGTACTTCCTGCGGCAACTGAGGAAACACAATCTGCCACAGGCAATGATGGTCCAATTCTATACTGCTATCATTGAGTCCGTCCTCACCTTCTCCATCATGGTCTGGTTTGGCTCAGCCACCAAGCACGACATCCGAAGGCTGCAACGGATCGTTCGCACAGCTGAGAAGGTTGTAGGCTGCAACCTTCCCCCCATTGACGAACTGTACACTGCAAGGGCCAGGAAGCGAGCGGGCAAGATCATCTCTGACCCCTCTCACCCTGGCCACAAACTCTTCGAAGCACTTCCCTCTGGAAGACGACTCCGGACTGTCAAAGCATCCACAGCCAGACATAAAAACAGCTTTTTTCCACGAGTGATAGTTCTATTCAATAACCAAAGTCTGTAGTCTCTTTTTTGCTCTGATTTATTTTCACCCACATGTTTAGACCGTAATTGTTTTGGTGTTTTTATGCTTTATTCTTAATTGTTAACTGTATGTTTGTGTTGTCATTCGTGAGCGGAGCACCAAGGCACATTCCTTGTATGTGCACAAACTTGGCCAATAAACTTATTCATTCATTCATTCATTCACCATTAATTAATTAATCAATTAACTAATCAATTAATTAATTAATTAATTGACTGATTAATTAATTAATTCGTTCATTCATTCATTCATTCATTCATGTGGGAGAAAACCAGAGCACGCAGAGAAAACCCACACGGTCACAGGGAGAACGTACAAACCCCCAACAGTACAGACAGCACCCGTAGTCAGGATTGAACCCAGGTCTCTGGCGCTGTGAGTTGGCAACTCTACCGCTGCACCACCATGCTGCCCTGTGCACTGGGGATGATGCAGCATCTGTGTTAGATTAACCTGGAGAACTGAATGGCTCAAAGGTCTCATAACTACAGGGTCTATTTGAACACATGGAGACTCTAGAGTAGGTGGTTGGATACCTTAGACGTTAAAACACCCGGATCATTCAAATGATGCAGGTGTATTAATTGATCAACACGTGGTAGTCGATAATCCAGATGGAGTGGATCGCTTGTTTAAATTTAATGAAGGGAGTTTAGTGGAACCAAAGGCTGCCAGATTATCTGTGGATGTTAAATTAGATTGTTTATTTATGAGATCATTTGGGAATTGTAGATTTATTTTCATTGGATAACATTTCAATATTGGATTAAGACATTGATAATCCAGAGGCCTGTTTCTACACTGTCCTATGTTCTACCGTGGCTCTATCATCATATCATATCATATCATATATATACAGCCGGAAACAGGCCTTTTCGGCCCACCAAGTCCGTGCCGCCCAGCGATCCCCGTACATTAACACTATCCTACACCCACTAGGGACAATTTTTACATTTACCCAGCCAATTAACCTACATACCTGTACGTCTTTGGAGTGTGGGAGGAAACCGAAGATCTCGGAGAAAACCCACGCAGGTCACGGGGAGAACGTACAAACTCCTTACAGTGCAGCACCCGTAGTCAGGATCGAACCTGAGTCTCCGGCGCTGCATTCGCTGTAAAGCAGCAACTCTACCGCTGCGCTACCGTGCCGCCCTGTACCGTGGCACAATAGCACAGCAGACAGAGCTGCAACCTCACGGTGCTTTTTACTGTACCTTATTAAACAAAGCTTTTTACTGCACCTTATTACATGCGACAATAAGAAACCTAAATAACAAAGAAGTGTTTCCTTCGAGCAAAGGCTACGTCACAACTTGATCAGCTGAACATATAAGATTTGCCCTGGATACCCACTCTGTCCAAAGCATTGAGAAAACAAAATCAACATATTCCTCTTTTTGCTATCAATGTACATGACACAAAAACTAACAGCCAAATACTACATACCACCTTTCATCATGCCCACTTCGTAGCATTTACGTAGCCGGCAAGCCTGGCAGCTCTTCCTCCTGTTTTTGTCGATCGTGCACTGGTTAGTGGCAGGGCACATGTAGTCATTGTGTCCTGCAACGAAAGGAGAGATTGCAAGTAAATCTCAGCAACTCCGTACTTATTTAAGACAACAACAAAACACTCACATTTGTACAGTAAAACACCCCCAAGGAGCTTAATTGAACAAAATTAGGGACTTGAGATATTGAGAAGACCCCATAAAAGGTTTAAACAAAGATGTTGGTTTTAGTGCGAATCTCAAAAGGAAAAGCAGAGGGACTCGGGGTGAGGTCCAGAGACAGCCAATGGTGGTGGAGCAATAGAAAGTGAGTGAGAAAGAGCATTTGTAATGCTGAGATCCTGGAGGATTGTAGGCAGGAGGGACTTACGGAGGTAAGGAGTTAAAAATGGTTAAGGACGTAGCATTGAAGCACTGCTAGAGTGGAAATGAACAGTACAGGGTGAGCATCAGGGGCAATGGGGGAATGCAGTTGTATGAATTAGGACAACAATAGAACAAAGTGCTCCATCCTTGACATTCTCCAATACAAATGTTGTTGGGCAGACAATGGAATGGGAAACGTCCACAATTTGCTTCTGTGCCACTTTGATATGAGCCCCCCACCCCCACCACCACCACAGTGCTGTAAGTTAACACTGGATCATTTGTCAGAAAAATGAAATCAGGCTGGACTGCGTGAACGGAATCCAAGAAACCGCAGGTTTCAACCATGTCTCTCGGGCCTGATGTTTCAGGGGTCAATGGAAAGTCAAAAGTTCTCACATGGAGCCTCAGTACCAACAACCCCCTGCGCACACACACACACACACACACCCCTTCCATAACCACTTGGAAAGCACTGCCTCCTATAAGCTAACACAACACTGTGCAAAACACAATGCACAATGAAGCTCTTTGCCAGCATCGGTCACCCTGTGTTGCATATAATGTGGGCTAGCAGATCTGGGCAGTTGTCGCCCAGGAAAGAGATGGGGGCATTCACAGTTCAATCACCAATGAATTGTTGGATTTGACATGTACACTGAAAACTTTGTTGCAGGAGCCAAATGAATGAGTCTGCAGGGAGTGGTCCAGTTGGCTGCTACAATGGACAGGTTGGTCGTTCAAGGTCTCTAAACCCACTGTGAGGCATGAGTTTCTGCAAGCTCCCTTCTCTTGGAATCTGCACAATTTAGATCCAGTGTTTTCCCCCTCTTCTTCCTCCAGGGCCAAACTCTCTCAATATTTTCACAGTAAGAGCAATAACCCCCCCCCCCCCATTGCTCCCTCCCTATTAAGCTTTCTAAAACTTGTCTCACAATCACAACTAAGGATTCACAGCAACTGGGACCTCAACGCCTGTCATCTCGTCACCCTTTCTCCAGTCATGCAGCGACCCTCTGTGGCTCCGGTTTCAACATACTAGGAGCGTGGAGAACCAGCTGGGAACAGACATCGCGACCTCCTCAATTCACTGTCGCACCGAACACCACAGGCCCACCCGGCTCGGACACGCCCCGCAAAGAGTGGGTCGCCCTGAACCGGCTCCGCACAGGGGTCGGCCGTTTCAACGCCAACATGCATCGTTGGGGATTGCATCCATCAGCAGCCTGCATGTGTGGAACAGACCAGCAAACAGCGCAGCACGTCATTTTCGACTGCGCTGTCCTCCGTCCCCCTGGTGGAGGGGTAGACCTCACGGCCCTCGACAACAGCACATTGCACTGGCTACAGCGCCTGGAGGGCATTACGTAATTTCTGCTGCCTCAAACGCAAGAAGAAGAAGAGGAACTAAGCAATTGCGCATGTACCCAAAATTCTGATGTCTGCCAAGCATTTGTAGTAACATCGACAATAGCACACAATTCCCTTTGTAGAAAGATTTAAGAATCTGCGGTAAAACTTGCATGGCATCCTTTGATGGAGCCCCAATATAATGAGATAATTCTCCCGTCCCACACTCACAATCCAGTACCCCTCCCCGAGCCTCCCGCCGACTGCGCCCATTTCCACCAGGGGAAGATACCAACCTTGATCAAAACTTGCAACGGGGTAAGCAGAGCATGGGTTGTTTCCACTAATGCCCAGCAAATGTCAGGGAGAAGTGTGGCGATGGTGAAGGAAATGAAAACTGGGCACCTTGTTGGCGGTGCCTCCAGTATTGCCAGCACCAGTACTTTATACCTTGGAATACAAAGAGATGCCAAGATGCGCAGGGACATGTGCAAAAACAAATTAATAGATTTTTGTAAGGATTTATAAGGATGACAGCAGAACTGAGAGATTGTAATCTGCAACAGGCTGGAACTCTTTCCTCTCAAAGGGAAAAGGCAAGGGCTGACCTGATAGAGGTCATTGGAATGATGAAAGGTATTTAGTAGTGTAGACACAGGGATGATGTTTTTCCTCTTGTAACGGGTCCAGAACCAGGAGCCATAAAACATGTTAATAACAAACAATCTCAGGAGAAAATGTCCACTCAGGGGCAGTGAGAATGTGGAACCTGTTAGCTTGCAGAGCAGCTGAAGCAAATCAACTCAATGCAATTCATGCAACATTAGTACACGAGCTAAGGAGAATGGAAGGATGTTGACAGGTTACGAGTGGTGTGGGAGCATGCTGATTAACCATTTGAGCTGAGTGGAGATAAACTCTATGGGACACTATGGGCAATCTTGCATATGTTGGTGCTACTGCTCCGTCGTTGCTTGTTGTTATAGTTCCAAAAGGGACTCTCTGCTCTTGGGAAGGACAGTGCATCCTCCCGCAGCACTAGTCATTGAACCACTCACTGGAAGAGGCTCCTGGGTCTATTTACAGTCACATTATTAGGACTACATTGACAACCAAAATACAGCAATCACACTTAAAAAGCAAAACTGCTGAAAGGATTTATGGAAACACAGACGTGTTTCACTTTTGAACCAAATCCCCTTCCAGTATGATCGATTTGAAAGATCAGACCAAACTGCACAAGTCTGAATAAAATGCATGACATTTAGAGTCGAGAGATAACAATTAAGATAGAAGGAAGTCTTATTTTCCCGGTAAGAGCAAGCAATCTGTATTGGCAATAAAACTGAAACGCAGCTACAGGACCCTGACAAAAACAAGACATCCCTGTTGTTTCCGCAGCAGACAGCTATAAAGTACAGTAATAAAAATGTTCAAAGGATCTGCGAAGAATTTAGCGCCATATCTGCTTTTAATAAAACTTCAATGAATCAGTAAGGACTTCAACCACCCAGGATACAGAAGTTTTTATTCACTTACCCACAAACCCCCGCCCGGGATCACAGTCGCCAATCAGATATTCGTCTCCCCATAAAAGGAAATCTGCTTTCAGAAGTCAGGTTTTTAATGAAACTTGAAATAACTGATGACCCATGACAAAGGTTTCTATATTTATACCAGTATTTCAGCTCTTGGTCGTTGCTTGTATTTAATACTGGCTCCTTGGAAAGTTTGCCACTGAAGTCAAAAGCAAATGCATCATTGAAGAGTTACTCTCAGGCAGTGTACCAGCCGTGGCGCCCAGGAACGCAAGCAAAGCTGAGAAATGCGATTGCGATTTTAGCCCTATGGTTCCGTCAGTACTGCGCAGGAAGTGGTATCAGTAATGCGCAGTACCACCTTCCAGACCATTGCATGCGACAACAGGTAGCTTATTGAATGGCAGCACAGAAGCACAGCGGTAGAGTTGCCTCCCTACAGTACCAGAGACCCGGGTTTGTTTCTGACTATGGGTGCTTTCTGTACACAGTTTGCACCTTCTCCCTGTGAGTGGGTTTCTCCGGTGCTCTGGTTTCCTCCCACAATCCAAAGACGTGAAGGTTTGTAGGTTAATTGGCTTTTGTAAATTGACCCCCGTATATAGGATAGTGCTGGTGAATGAGGTAATCGCTGGTCTGAGTGGACTCAGTGGGCCAAAGGGCCTGTTTCCACGGTGTATCTTTAAACTAAACCAAATGGTTCAACCTAAATGGGAATAGCATTAGCCCAACTCAACTGAAGAAGGGTTCCAACCCGAAATGTCGCCTATCCTTGTGCTCCAAGGATGTTGCCTGAGCCGCTGATTTAATAATAATAATGCATTACATTTATATAGCGCTTTTCAAACACTCAAAGACGCTTTACAGGGATTTCTAGAACATAGAGAAGTGAATAAATAGATAAATAAGTAAACAAACAGAGAAAGGAGACCGAAGGTGAGGTGATCTTCAATGGTTGAAGGCAGTGCTGAAGAGGTGAGACTTCAGTGATGTTTTGAATGTGGCGAGTGAGGAGGAGTCTCTGACGGTTTGGGGTAGTGAGTTCCATAGGATGGGAGCAGCGATGGAGAAAGCCCTGTCCCCCCAGGATCTGAGTTTGGTCCGGATGGGGGGGGACAGGAGATTGGCAGCAGCAGAGCGGAGGGTGCAGGTCGGAGTGTGCCTGTGGAGGAGGTCAGTCAGGTAGGATGGGGCCAGGTTATGGAGGGCTTTGTAGGTCATGAGGAGGATTTTGTATTGGATTCTCTGGGGGATGGGGAGCCAGTGGAGTTTGTAAAGGACGGGGGTGATATGGTCACGGATCGGGGTGTGGGTGAGTAGACGGGCAGCGGAGTTTTGAATGTATTGAAGTTTACTGATGATTTTTGAGGGTGAGCCATAGAGGAGGCTGTTGCAGTAGTCCAGACGGGACTACTCCAGCATTTTGCGCCAAGCCTAACTCCTATGGTGGTGATCCCACGGGTCCTAGTGGAAATAGGTCCTGCTGGATTACCATAGGCTTTGCTCTCCATACAATATGATCCTCCATGAACTTCAATGGCTGGGAGGAAAATCAGGGTGAATGAGGATATCCTGTTCAGGACCATGCACCTGTCCTCCACTATCACCCTGAGTACCGGCACACCACAGGGCTGTGTTCTGAGC
The DNA here is from genome assembly GCF_053455715.1 of Rhinoraja longicauda. Lineage (NCBI taxonomy): Eukaryota > Metazoa > Chordata > Chondrichthyes > Rajiformes > Arhynchobatidae > Rhinoraja > Rhinoraja longicauda. The sequence goes on along the minus strand of NC_135961.1, from coordinate 56,819,278 downwards.
CCCATGCTCTACTCCCTCTTCACACACGACTGTGTTCCTGCATTCGACACCAACACCATTGTCAAGTTTACAGATGACACAACGGTGATCGGGCTGATCACCAACGGGGATGAAACAAACTATAGAGCGGAGGTGCAGAACTTGGCGGACTGGTGCTCGGATAACAACCTGTCCCTAAATACCACCAAGACCAAGGAGCTGATCATCAACTTCCGTAGGTCACATAACGGGGAATATGCCCCGATCTCTATCAACGGGGACAGTGTGGAGAGAGTGTCCAGCTTCAAGTTTCTGGGCACTCACATTTCGGAGGACCTAACATGGTCCAATAACACTGCTGCGCTGGTCAAGAAGGCACAACAAAGACTGTTCTACTTAAGAACACTGAAAAAGTCTGGTCTACCCCAACAGCTGCTGACGACCTTCTACCGCTGCACCATAGAGAGCATCCTAACGCATGGCATCCCTGTGTGGTACCTCAGCTGCACGGAGGCAGAAAGGAAAGCTCTACAGCGGGTAGTCCATAGAGCTCAGAGGGCCATCGGAACACAGCTACCAGACTTGGAGGGCATCTACAACACACGATGCCTCAGAAAAGCCACCAGCATCCACAAAGACTCTTCACACCCCTGCAACAGTCTGTTCGAACTCCTTCCATCGGGCAGACGATACAAGGCCTTCTACGCCCGCACCTCCAGACTCAGGAACAGCTTCATCCCCAGGGCCATAGCTGCTATGAACCGGTCCTGCTGAGCCGGATGGCCACAATGCATAGATCAACTTGCACTTTACCCTGTCCAAAACTGTTACAACTGTTTCGTTTCGTTGGGTTGCTGCTGTCTAAATTACTTAAATTATTGCATCGTATGGGAGGCGCATTCCCAATCTCGTTGTACCCCTGGGTACAATGACAATAAAGATATATTGTATTGTATTGTATGAAGTCACACCATGAAGTCGCACAGGTTAGCAGGCGAAGATTTTCCTCCCCATCGTCACCATGGAATCCTGCACCAGCCAATAGTGGAAATGCTCCCAACTCACCCAAAGCACAAGGCCATGGTGATCAAGGCAACAGAGGTCCATGAATTTATGTTCCTTCTTATTACAGTACAGAGGACGATAAACTTAAGAGATACATGCCAGGTCAGCCCAGCCCTGCAAATTATTTTCCCACACGTTAAAGCGGTGGTGCAGTTGTTGTCTCACAGTACTGGAGATCCAGATTCAATCTTGACCTCGGGTGCTGTCTGTGTGGAGTTTGCACATTCTTTCTGTGCCTGCGTGTGTCTCCTCTTGGTGCTCCAGTTTCCTCCCACATTCCTAAAGGCATGCAGGTTTGACGGTTAATTGGCCTCTGTAAATTGCCCCTAGCCTGTAGGGAATTGATGGAAAAAGTGGGATAACAGAATCAGCGTGAACGGGTAATTGATGATCAGCATGGACTCGGTGGGCTGAAGGGCTTGTTTGCATGCTGTGTCACTAAAACATATGCCCATCAGATCCCCTTCGGTTCTTTGCCAACTACGAATACGACAGGGTGATTTATAGCAGCCACTTAACCAAATGTTATATTTTTATACCTTCTTACAACATAGAAGACCATTCGGCAAACCACAGGGGTATCAGATCCAGGTTAACTGCAGGGATTGTGGGCACTGAGAGCAGCCCCCAGTAGTTGGACTGATGTTTGGCATCAATAATGGGGTTGGTGCCGGCTACGTTGGCAACTTTACAGGGTTCGGAAAGGCCTACCTCCGATCTGCAGTTCTTCACTTCAATGACGTCATTGCACGTGATGGACAGAGTGAAGATAATAAGATGAAGCTCCTCGGTCCAGATTAAACCTGTTCAGCTCTTCAATATATATCCACTGCCCAGTTCTAATGGATCTAGCCGTGAAGAGAAATCAATATTGATTTCTCTAACTTCAAGTAGCCCTTGCATCTCCTCTCTCTCCATCCCTCCCCCAAGCTAGTTGTCGTACTAGTTTCACTGTCATCCTGTTGGATTTCACTGTCTGTATCACCTAGCCCACTGCCAACAATGGACCATTCACATTAAGCAGGAAATGGTGTTGGGTAGACTGATGGGACTGAAGGCTGATAAATCCCCAGGGCCTGATGGTTTGCATCCCAGGGTACTTAAGGAGGCGTGTCTAGAAATCATGAACGCATTGGTGATCATTTTCCAATGTTCTATAGATTCAGGATCAGTTCCTGTGGATTGGAGGGTAGCTAATGTTATCCCACTTTTTAAGAAAGGAGGGAGAGAGAAAACAGGAAATTATAGACGAATTAGTCTGACATCAGTGGTGGGGAAGATGTTGGAGTCAATTATAAAAGACGAAATTGTGGAGCATTTGGATAGCAGTAACAGGTTCGTTCCATGTCAGCATGGATTTACGAAGGGGAAATCGTGCTTGACTAATTTTCTGGAAAATTTTGAGGATGTAACTAGGAAAATGGACAGGGGAGAGCCGGTGGATGTAGTGTACCTTGACTTTCAGAAAGCCTTCGACCACATAGGAGATTAGTGGGCAAAATTAGAGCACATGGTATTGGGGATGGGGTACTGACATGGATAGAAAATTGGTTGGCAGACAGAAAGCAAAGAGTGGGGATAAATGTGTCCCTTTCAGAATGGCAGGCAATGACTAGTGGGGTACTGCAAGGCTCGGTGCTGGGACCGCAGCTATTTACAATATACATTAATGACTTGGATGAAGGGATTAAAAGTAACATTAGCAAATTTGCAGATGACACAAGGTGGGTGGCAGTGTGAACTGTGAGGAAGATGCTATGAGGTTGCAGGGTGACTTGGACAGGTTGTGTGAGTGGACGGATGCATGGCAGATGCAGTTTAATGTGGATAAGTGTGAGGTTATCCACTTTGGTGGTAAGAATAGGAAGGCAGATTATTATCTGAATGGTGTCAAGTTAGGAAAAGGGGACGTACAACGAGATCTGGGTGTCCTAGTGCATCAGTCACTGAAAGGAAGCATGCAGGTACAGCAGGCAGTGAAGAAAGCCAATGGAATTTTGGCCTTCATAACAAGAGGAGTTGAGTATAGGAACAAAGAAGTCCTTCTGCAGTTGTACAGGGCCTTAGTGAGACCGCACGTGGAATACTGTGTGCAGTTTTGGTCTCCAAATTTGAGGAAGGATATTCTTGCTATTGAGGGCGTGCAGCGTTGGTTTACTAGGTTAATTCCCGGAATGGGGGACTGTTGTATGTTGAAAGACTGGAGCGACTAGGCTTGTATACACTGGAATTTAGAAGGATGAGAGGGGATCTTATCGAAACATATAAGATTATTAAGGGGTTGGACACGTTAGAGGCAGGAAACATGTTCCCAATGTTGGGCGAATCGAGAACCAGGGAACACAGTTTAAGAATAAGGGGTAGGCCATTTAGAACTGAGATGAGGAAAACCTTTTTCAGTCAGAGAGTTGTAAATCTGTGGAATTCTCTGCCTCAGATGGCAGTGGAGGCCAATTCTCTGAATGCTTCCAAGAGAGCTAGATAGAGCTCTTAAGGATAGTGGAGTCAGGGGGTATGGGGAGAAGGCAGGAACGGGGTACTGATTGAGAATGATCAGCCATGATCACATTGAATGGTGGTGCTGGCTCAAAGGGCCGAATGGCCTACTCCTGCACCTATTGTCTATTGTCTATTGTGGGCTCTACTTTTCCTTGATAATCATTACTTTTTAGCATATCTTTCATTCATTTGTTCTATGCCTCTCTATATCACCATTTATATTTGTCAGGTAGACACAAAATGCTGGAGTAACTCAGCAGGTCAGGCAGCATCTCTGGAGAGAAGGAATGGGTGACGCTTCGGGTCGAGACCCTTCTTCAGACCTGCTGGTTGGTCGAATCATTGGTCCCCTTTGGAGTCTGCGACCAATGGGTAGTGGCATGGAGCCCATATGACTGCATTAAACCTTTACAGCTCATTTATGTCTGTCTAATTCCCAGTTCTAATAGATTTGAGTGTTAGTCATGACATAATATTGAGCCACATTGTGTAGGCAGTGGAATCAGGGGATAGTTGATGAGCTTGTGGGAGAGAAGGGATACGTGCCAGCAGATTTGTGGGATGTCCCCGTCGGTGGACTGGATGATCTGGCATACTGAAGAGCGTTACAGCTCCCTGCCAAGCAGTAATGATGGTGGTGTGTTGCTCAGCAAAACTTAAACGACTCTGCTGTACTCCCGGTGTCTGGCACATTCTCCCTCCAGTAAACCTTGCTCCATGCTGAAGGATACAAAGTATTGGAGTAATTCAGCGAGTCAGGCATCATCTCTGGAGAACATGGATAGGAGAACATTTCAGTCACCTACCCATGTCCTCCACCGATGCCGCCTGACCTGCTGAGTTACTCCAGCACGTCGTGTCCTTTTGTGTAAACTAGCTTCTTACATGTTAGCTTATTATATGTTTATTTATTGGGCCTTATTTCTACATTTTGCTTGGTCCATGTTGGTCCCCCAGATGAGTCCAGGTGGTCAGGGGGGGGGGGGGCACCTTGGTACACAGTTGGAGGAAGCCAATATTAAAGGCACCTCCACAACCCCAAATAACGCTTTGAACCTCGTGGGCACGACACAAACACCCTGAATTCCCTTTATTCGTTATTCCCTTTATTCTCAAGACATGCAGAAATAAAAGCATCAGGGCAAGAATTTACTTCAATAGAAAAAGCAGAATAACTTCAGGTCAATGACCCTCATCAGATCAAGTCAACCCAAAATGTTTACGCAATTCCTCTCTCCACAGATGCTGCCTGACCTGCTGAGTATTCCCAGCACTTTCTTTCAAATTTCTAGCATTGGCAGTTTTGCTTTTCAAGACTTTATTTCAATTGACTGGAACTTGGAAGTATGACATGAAATAAACTAAAACAGCTGACAAATAAAAGCTTTTAACTTAAGGGTAATAATGAAAAGGAAATCCATCCAACTTGTATCTTTAAATAGAACGCACCTATGATACCCAATCTTTTCCTTGCTTATTTTCTTCAGATGTGTTTAATTTACATGTCATATAATCTTCTAACATTTTCGTGGGTTTTGGCACTGCTGTGAGTTGTTGCAATTCAAGGTGAATTTGGGATAATCTTGCGGCATCTGTTTAAAACCAACCCTGTGCACGAAACTTAAAAGCCCACATTTTTTTCCGATCAGGCTAAATAAGCTGCTGTGCTGCTATTCAATCCGATGGCCTGGAATATTTGTCCATTATCATGGCTAAGTGATCTATGCCTGCATTTCCCAATTGCTAATACAGTACAGGCACACCACTGATATTCCGGTTGCTGATGGCCCGGCATCTCCTTTAATCCGGACAAAATTATGAGGGCATCCATCGTAAGCAGCACACGCAGTTTCAGGACGTGTGCCTCCATGCTGAAAGTTAATTGTTTACTTCTCTGCTAATTGTTAGTTCTTTATTTAAGTTTCTAGCAGTCCATGGTAATTTAGAGATATGGGGAAGGGTATAATCAGAGGGTCAGAGGTGGGTCGGAGTTTCTATCTGACCTCTGTTGGCCTGGCAAAGTGGATAATCCAGCAAGGCTCTGGAAACCACGTTGCCAGAAAAGCGATGGTGTGCATGCAAAATCAAGCAAAGTTTAGGTCATAAGGAATAGGAGTAGAATTAGGCCATTCGGCCCGTCATTCAATCGTGGCTGATCTATCTCTCCCTCCTAACCAAAGATACTAGAGGAGCAAGATAGACCACTCGACCCTAAAAGCCGTAGTACGTCACGGCGCCATTTTAGTAGGCAGAAACTTGCAGAAACAATTAAAAAGAAAAATAACAAAAATCTGTGAATTAATAGATGAGATATATTCTACATTTTAATGGTATCATCACACATACTGTTCCCCCAAAACCCTGATTACACTGCGAGAGGCACTGCGAACGGCGGATTTTGCTTACTAAAATGGCGGATGTTACGCTCCTTTGCGTACTGCACTTCAGTATACGCGATTTGCGAGTGGTCCATCTTGCTCCTCTAGTATTTTTGCTCCTAACCCCATTGTCCTGCCTTCTCCCCGTAACCTCTAACACCTGTATCTTAAGATTCAAGTTACGTGATACCATGCAGTGTGGAGACACACTGGGGAAATCAGCACATCAGCTTGTCTCCCTGTTCAGATAGGATGGTGATGAGGTGGGGGGGGGGGGGGGGTTGCGGGAAAGAAGGTGACATAAAATTGCATAATGTGGCCCATTTTAGTTTCTCCTGACACATTTTTTCTGCCCATCCCCTTGAAAAGCTTGTAAATAATTCACAGTATTGGGCATTCAATCAATGTATTTTTAAAAAACTGTTCCTCCTGGTCCCCTTAAATCTTTCCCCTCTCACCTTAAACATGTACTTTCTAATCTGAGATTCATGCACCCTGAGAAAAAAAAAGACAATCCACCTCATCTATCTCCCTCAAGATTTTATAAACCTTTACAGAGGTCACTGCTCGTCCTCCTTCGCTCCAGGCAAAACAGTCCCAGCCCATCCAGGCTATCCTTGTAGCTCAAGCCCCCTCTATCCACCCTCATTCAGTCCCAGCAACATCCTTGTTGAAACTTCTCTAGCCTTCTCACATCTTTCCTATAGTACAGCATCCAGAACTGCACGCAATAATTTCAGGTACAATCTCATCGACATCTTGTACAGCTATACGAGTTTATGCCTTTGGCACAAAAAGCTCAATAGCTTGCTCCTGCTTCTATTTCTTATGGTCTTAACCCAGCACGAGTTCATAAAATAAGGCTGAAGCACATCAATAGACAATAGACAATAGGTGCAGGAGGAGGCCATTCGGCCCTTCGAGCCAGCACCGCCATTCAATGTGATCATGGCTGATCATTCTCAATCAGTACCCCGTTCCTGCCTTCTCCCCATACCCCCTGACTCCGCTATCCTTAAGAGCTCTATCTAGCTCTCTCTTGAATGCATTCAGAGAATTGGCCTCCACTGCCTTCTGAGGCAGAGAATTCCACAGATTTACAACTCTCTGACTGAAAAAGGTTTTCCTCATCTCAGTTTTAAATGGCCTACCCCTTATTCTTAAACTGTGGCCCCTTGTTCTGGACTCGCCCAACATTGAGAACATGTTTCCTGCCTCTAATGTGTCCAACCCCTTAATAATCTTATACGTTTCGATAAGATCTCCTCTCCATCTTCATCCACATGTATCCTTCACAACCTCTTCAAGGTTTCCCAATACGACAGATGCTAAAGAGTGAATTTAATGTACTCCACGTGGATGGAGTAGGTTTGCATCTGGTACCATCCCTGTTGTGATGCTGAGGACCTGCACCTTGCAGCCAGCGAAGCAACTCTAGTACAGCAATAAATACCCATTGAGCTGTCAAAGTGGGAAACTGCCCATGCATGACAGGGCTACATTAAGCAGGACAAACGAAAGCCAGCTGGTACACTGTGAAGAGAAATGAAACTATTGTCAATAGTCCGTCCAGTTAGAATTGCTCACCGTTACCCTCATCAATAGAAAAACTCAGCTGGCTCTGGAGAAAAAAGGAATAGGTGACGTTTCGGGTCGAGATCCTTCTTCAGACGGGTCAGGTTGCTACCTGACCCGCTGAGTTACTCCAACATCTGCAGTTCCTTCCTACACAGAGTTTTCCCCACACACTAAAGATGCTTGTGCTAATTGGAGGTCAATTTACTCACCCAGAGGATACTATGAGAGGAGATCCTCAAGGCAGTGCCCCAACCCTGGAGATCTTCAACTGATCTATTACAGTAACAGCTTTCCCCCAAGATAAAGATAGATGCAGTACATGTTCAGAGGGTAAATTATCCGGGGTAAATTTTGTCATCCTGACAAAAACAGTGTATTTTCTGTTGCTTCCTCAAAACCAAAGATACTAGAGGAGCAAGATGAACCACTCTGTCGAAATTGCCTATACGCAAAGGAGCGTAACATCCGCCATTTTAGTAAGCAAAACCCGCCGTTCGCTATGCCTCTTGTAGTGTAATCAGTGTTTTAGGGGAACAGTATGTGTGAAGATACCATAAAAATGCAGAATATATCTCATCTATGAATTCACAGATATTTGTTATTTTTCTTTTAAAATGTTTCTGCAAGTTTCTGCCTACTAAAATGGCGCCATGACACACTATGGTTTTTATGGTCGAGTGGTCTATCTTCTTCACTCTAAACCTTGGTCAGCCCACAAGTTTTTGGAATTGTTAAATCCCAACCCCTTTCTTCCCCCCCCCCCCCCCCCCCCCCCACCCCACTTCCAAGGAATCTTTGAGAACTTGATTCAGTTTCTTTATCCTCCTGCTAATCCTTGATTAAGTCTCTTTATCCTCCTGCTAATCTTTTAGCATGATGCCGTTTGGAGTGTAGTTCCCATTCTCCATTTGGTGTCCGGCAAAAGGCAGAATGTAGTCAGTGCTTCCATATTGGGGACTTTGTCATGGGAGAGGACACGGATACACTGATGATGGTTCATTTATATTTTCAAGGTTTTGCAAGATTTTGTGGACCAGAAGACATAGGAGCAGAATTAGGCCATTCGGCCCATTTAAGTGTGCTCTGCCATTCGATCATAGCTGATCAAGCATGGATGCATGAGGCGACACTGGTGGCAATCATGCATGGAGAAGACATTGGTGGCATTTCTCCAGTCACTGAGGAGACTTAATAGTGGGGCAAAGAATCATTGCTGCCTGGCAGAGCTTGTGCTTTTGTGATTTTTGTATTGGAACAATGTTATCACTAGGGTTGCCAACTTTCTCACTCCCAAATGAGGGACAAAAGATGACGTCACCACTCCGCATCCCACGTGATGTCACCCAGCCAGTGGCCACGTGCTTCCACTCCACCAATGGCGGCCGCCCGAACCGGGAGGCGGGTTGCTACGCAACCTCCATTAGGCGGCGTCCGGGCCTCCGGGCCTACACTGCCCGGGCCTATAGCGGCCCCCGGGCCTACAGTGTCCAAGCCTACAGTGTCTAGGCCTACAGTGTCCGGGCCTGCAGCGTCCCCCCGGGCCTAATCCGGGACAAGGGCGGTCCTATATGGGACAAACCAATTTAACCCAATATACGGGAAGTCCCGGCTAATACGGGACAGTTATCACTGATGTCTGCATTTGCCTGGATGTGGTTCTCTGAGAGATGGAAAGTTATCCATGTATTCCTGGGCCTTGTCAAAGACCTGAATTCAAGAACCATTCTCCTAAGTTTTAGTAAATAAACCAGTGTGCTCAGAAGCAAGTGTGTCTACGTAGTTTAGATCGTTAACTGTCAACATCTTTGATCAGCGGCAGTGTCAAACACTGCAATCAGTAAACAAAAGTAATCATGCTTTGGTTAAATTCAGAGATTGGGAGAGGTAATAATGCATTGTTGTAATCATCTGAAGAAAGCAAAGCCACCATGTAATTGTAGTCTCACATTAGCAATCAGAAGTTGTTGCACATTTGCATTGCTGCATCAGAAGTTGCAATTAATCATGCATTCATAAAATTCAGTGGCAATCAAAGAATATAGAAGTGCATCAATGAAACAATACAATATAATACAATACCCAATTCTACAACACATCAAACACAGCATTATTTGATCGGTAATTCATCAGTCGTTTGCATCATGCAATCGGTTGTGAAATGCCGTATCATATACGGGCACCTCCATAGACAGTGATATCAGCAATAGGATGCAAGGATTCAGATATCACATCCTTCCTTCACCTTATGGAATTAGAGATGCATTGATTCAATGCAGACCCAGACATCCATTGTTGCATGTAAATCGTTGATTAGTCACCAGCTTTGGTGTCACGAGGTCAACAATGTTACAATTGCTCTGGGGCAGATCTGGCTGACAGCCAGGCAGTTCCATGGAATACGTCCAAAGTGTTCACAAATTACTGAGCCAAGAGGCTGGACACAAGTTGTATCTGGCCTCTCAGCTTTGTGCCACCCATAGCCCCATTCATTGGAAAAAGTGAACCCAAGCCCAGCAATGTGAAGAGCTGTGGCCCCAGCGTCCAGCGTCTGTGAATCCACTGGTCACAGCCTCCCCCAACCCACAAACTCCTCAATCCATATCATTATAACGGCACTTACGTGTTTTGTTCAAGACTGGTGCATCTGTAGTTTCTTGTGTCTCCGTATATTGGCCCCTGATGCTACGTTATATTTAACTACTCTTGATAGTCAGGGCTGAACCATTTTTACAATTGAGATTGCATTTAGAATTAAACAACTTCTAGTCATGGGGTCACACAGTAGTTTTAGTCCTATGCATCCATGCCGACCAGGATACACATGTAAGGCAGCCATTTGCCTGCATTTGACCTACCCTCTTTCCCACCCATGTACCTATCCAAATGCCTTTTAAATGTTGTTTTTTGTAGCTTATATGGAATGAACTGTGGCAATTCATTCCATACAAACCATTCCATATATCCAAACTCGATATAAATTCTTTACATGCAAGTCATTCCCATTTATTCCTTGTAATGTATCTTCCTAATCTGTCATCACCAGCTCACAGCACATGACTTTGTGGTTTGTTATTCACATTTAAGACTTTGGCTTCAAATCAAACTAAATCACATAATATAAAATTCTATCATAATATGATCGTTCTTTCTCAAAAGTTCATTTACTTATCAGATCATGTAACCCTTTTCCATTAAATACCATCTAAAATAGTTTCAGATTAAAGGTTAGGCCATTTAGGGTTGAGACCTGGAGAGACTTTTCACTCCAGAGGTTGGTGAATCTACTCCAGAAGGCCGAGAACGCGCAGTCAATGAGTAAAAAAAGATTGAGCAAATAGTTTCCTGGAATCTACCCTATATCAGGATGTATAAATCTAGAGATCAGAGATTTAGGCTAAGGGGCAAGATATTTAGATTTAGAGGGTACATAAGAGGAATCTTTTTCACTCAGTCAGTAGCATGTGTCTGAAATACATTTTAAAAAAAGACACAAAGTGCTGGAGTAATTTAGAGAGTCAGGCAGCAACACTGGAGAACATGGATCGGTGATGGTTCGGGTCAGGACTCTTCTTCCTAACCTATCCATGTTCTCCAGTGTTGCTGCCTGACCTGCTGAGTTACTCCAGCACTTTGTGTCCTTTTTTGTTGTTGTAAACCAGCATCTGCAGTTCCTTGTTTCTACATCTGGAATATACTGCCTGGTAGTGGTTGAAGCAGAATTGCAGTTAAGAAATGTCTAGCTGTGGAGTTGCCTAGCCTCCAAAGCCTAGAAGAAGATACATAGATACATTAATACATAGACAATAGGTGCAGGAGTAGGCCATTCGGCCCTTCGAGCCAGCACCGCCATTCAACGTGTTCATTCAATGTGAGGCTTTAGAGGATTTTGTTATTGGTAATGATTTTAGATTATTATTGTCATGTTTAATGGGATACAGTGAAAAACCTTGTTTTGCATGCTATACAGATAAATCATCCAAACATGATTACGATCAAACCATGCAGAACATAAAGTTACAGCTACAGAGAAGTGCAGATAAAAGAAAGAGTGTGAGGACCACAACAAGGTAGCTTGGGGAATTGGGAATACAACCTTAGCTCCTAAGAGATTGGTTCAAGAGTCTGATAACGCCAGGAAAAAAGCTGTTCTTGAATCTGGTGGTAAGTGTCTCTTTGCCGATCGATGGGAAAGATAACAAGCACGAATGATCGCTTGTGAGTGGCCCTTAATTATATTGGCTGCTTTCCAGAGGCAACAGGATTTTATAGTGTTATTTGACATTCAGAAGGAGAATAGGGACAATTCTTCCTTCTCCCCTCAACTTAATACGATGGGTGCCGACTGAATGGCATGTACACGCTGGACTCAATAAACTTGTTTCCTTGCTATATGACTCCACAAGGCCAATGGATTTTTTTGAAATTAAGGGAATAAAAGGAGATGGATTAATTACAGGAAATTGGCAGAAGTAGATCAACCGTAATTTTGTATAGTAGCAGAGCAGACTGAACGGCCAGATGGCCTGCTCTTTATTATAATGCTTTTCGTTATCAACTAATCCTGATATATCATATGTCTATGCAAGTCACTAATACAAATTGCAAATACTCGAGTTTCAATTACTTATGGCACCTCAATAGTTACAACCTCCGCTGGTGTTTGTTCTTCAGCCAACCCCTCTCCATACGAATATTACCCCAAAACCTTAAAGAGCTTATATTGCATAACTACCTGTTCTGCAGCATTTCAATATATGTGTTTGGAAAATCCAGACTCTTACCACGTCTACTGGTTCCCCCTTAATTACCTGTCAGTTACATCATCCAAAAATAAATCTTAACGATTTGTCAAACATTTTCATAAAACCCTACCGACTTTGCCTAATCAGATTATGATTCCAATTTCCTGTTACCACAGCGTTAAATAATGGACTTCACAAATCAGTGTACAGTCTTTCTCCTGACTTGATCCATCTGACTATTTCTATGGTACATCTTCTGAAATTATTCAGAATTCTCTTTTACAATTTCAGCATATTTTTTGTACTTTCTTAACTGCATCTAAGAGACTCACATTTCCTTTCAATTGAAACCTCTTTTATGTACTTGTTCTCTTGTTCTTGTGGAATTTTTAACATATATTTTTAAGCTCTCACTTACAATCCCCAGTTTATCGATATGTAAGAACCATACAGTCATACAGCATGGGAAAAGCCATTCGGCCCAACTCATCCATGCCGACCAGGATGTCCCATCTCAGCTGGACCCCTGTTTGGCCCATAACCTCGTAACCTTTCCTGACCATGTGCCTGTACAAATGTATTTCAAATGATGTTATTGTACCTGCCTTAACTACTTCTCTGGTGGCTCATTCCATGTACCCATTACCCTCTGCCTGAAAAAGTTGCCCCTCGGGTTCATATTAAATCTTTCCCCTCTCACCTCAAACCGATGTCCTCTAGTTCTTGATTTCCCTTTTGGAAAAATACTCTGCGCATTCACCTGATCACCTGACCTGATCTATTCCCCAACACTTCACGCTTGTCTGAATTAAACTGCGTTACTCATTCCTCGGTCCACTTTCCAACCTGATCAAGATCCCATTGTGATTTTAGTGTCATCTGCAAACTTACCATTCATGCCTTGTACATTTTCATCCAAATCACATATTAGATGATTAAAAAGTAATGGACTTTGGTTTGGATTCTCCTGATTTACTTCTTAAGTATGTCCTCAATCTCTTATACTCCTAATAAACAATGCCAGCTACCAATTCCTGACCCATGTCTTCTTCTTTTTTCCGGCCAAGATTTTGGTTATCCTCAGATAGACACAAAATGCTGGAGTAACTCAGCAGGTCAGGCAGATTATCTGGAGAAAAGGAATAGGTGATGTTTTGGGTCGAGACCCTTCTTCAGACTTTAATCTAATATCATCCTCAACTCTTTAGTTGGCCAATGATAAATTACTTGTCCTGAGGTATTTAGACAATAGACAATAGGTGTAGGAGTAGGCCATTCGGCCCTTCGTGCTAGCACCGCCATTCAATGTGATCATGGCTGATCATTCACAATCAATACCCCGTTCCTGCCTTCTCCCCATACCCCCTGACTCCGCTATCTTTATGAGCTCTATCCAGCTCTCTCTTGAAAGCATCCAGCGAATTGGCCTCCACTGCCTTCTGAGGCAGAGAATTCCACAGATTTACAACTCTCTGACTGTAAAAGTCTTTCCTCGTCTCCGTTCTAAATGGCCTACCCCTTATTCTTAAACTGTGGCCCCTGGTTCTGGACTCCCCCAACATTGGGAACATGTTTCCTGCCTCTAGCGTGTCCAATCCCTTAATAATCTTATATGTTTCAATAAGATCCCCTCTCATCCTTCTAAATTCCAGCATATACAAGCCTAGTCGCTCCAGTCTTTCAATATACGACAGTCCCGCCATTCCGGGAATTAACCTGGTGAACCTACGCTGCACGCCCTCAATAGCAACAATATCCTTCCTCAAATTTGTAGACCAAAATTTCAGAATAGAATTTATCTGTTGACAATGAAATATATCTTCATATATTGAAGACGTATGTTGTTTTTTACACCTAGAAAGTTCCCAATGAAGTATACACCTGGTTATAAATGTTAAAATTCTAGTTGTGAATTTAAATGTTACTCTCTAATTCAATACAAGCTTCTGTCTTGTTGTGATTATTTTTCTCCATAGGATTACTTAGAACAATTTTGCTAATTAACCATGCTCATTAAACCAGCCAAGATTTAGACAAAGCCTGTAGGTTTCACATAGTAGGCTGATAGGCTTCACATGTTGTTCGAGGAAATGAACCCAGGAACATCTGTGAGCTTACTTTATTTTAGCAATTATAATTATGTTAATTGTGTACACTGTGGTTGTACCAAATATTCTGATTTAAAGCAACTGGATGTCACGATTCAATCCAACACAGGAAATTGAATTAATCAAATATTCTACTTGACATTGTCAGACATTACTACTAATACATCATCAATAACATCATTTGCACAATTTGGCATTTCATTAGCAATTGCAAATGTCATACATTCAGAGCACAGCTGCAACAAGTAAATTCTGTGAAGTACTTGCACATTAACATCGGAGAACACTTGTGCAGTGGCGTAATTAAGTGGCAGTGAAATGTCAAATGTCAAACACTGAGTCATTATATTAGCAAATGTCACCTCAGGTGTAATTAGATGCCATGTCAAACATGTGCAACCATTAAGAGTAGCAATGAATCAGGAATTAGCATCAAAGAACCAACCAGCGTCATACAAAAGGCCAATTACTCCTGCTTTGGTGCCAGCGATAAGACAATCAATGGTCCAATCGAGTTAATAATAATGTTATATCGAACAACAATTGCAATACCGATGTGATAATACCAGACGTTTATCATTGATAAGCAAAACAATTATTTCAGCCATGGGCCGGTATTAAATCAGATGTTGTTTGTGTATTAGTAGGCTCAACAATCAGATACAAGTAATCACAATGATATATTAGTTTAGTTTAGTTTAGTTCAGAGATACAGCGCGGAAACAGGCCCTTTGGCCCACCGGGTCCGCGCCGCCCAGCGATCCCCGCACATTAACACCATCCTATACCCAACGAGGGACAATTTTCACATTTACCAAGCCAATTAACCTACAAACCTGCACGTCTTTGTAGTGTGGGAGGAAACCAAAGATTTCGGAGAAAACCCACGCAGGTCACGAGGAGAACGTACAAACTCCGTACAGACAGCACCCGTAGTCAGGATTGAACCCGGGTCTCCGGCACTGCATTTGCTGTAAGGCAGCAACTCTACCTCTGCGCCACCGCGACCGCCCCTACATCAGAAATCAGATGTCGATTGGGCATCAATAATTCAAAAATGTGGATTCAAACATTCACAGTGTTATCTCGAGATGAACAACAAGATCATTTCCTCTTTCTAAAATATTGATAGGTTTAGAAGGATATGGGTCAAACGCAGGCAGGTGGGACGAGTGTTGATGTGACATGTTGGTCGGCATGGGCTACCTGGGCTGAAAGACCTGTATGACTATCAAATGACGGTATTATTCCATCAGCAATGATACATAACACATTATCATTAAGTA
Organism: Rhinoraja longicauda; assembly: GCF_053455715.1. Classification (NCBI taxonomy): domain Eukaryota; kingdom Metazoa; phylum Chordata; class Chondrichthyes; order Rajiformes; family Arhynchobatidae; genus Rhinoraja; species Rhinoraja longicauda. Next base: position 56,803,643 of record NC_135961.1, on the reverse strand, counting down.
GAGTCATAGTCATAGAGTCTTACAGCACAGAAAGAGGCCCTTCGGCCCATCGTGTCCGCGCCGCCCGTTACCAAACACAGTCTAATTTTAATCCCATTTTCCCGCATTTGGACCGTAGCCCTGAATGTTGTAGCATTTCAAGTGCCCATCCAAATGCCTCTTAAACGCTGTGAGTGTTCCCGCCTCCACCACCACCCCAGGCAGTGAGTTCCAGACTCCAACCACCCTCTGGGTGAAAAAGTTATTTCTCACATCCCCCCGAAACCTCCCTCCCCTTACCCTGTATCTATGTCCCCTCGTTGTTAAACCTTCCACCAGTGGAAGAAGTTCCCCGCCATCTACCTTATCTATGCCCCTCATGATCTTGTACACCTCGATCATGTCCCCTCTCAGCCTTCTCTGCTCCAGGGAAAACAACCCCAGTCTGCCCAGTCTCTCCTCATAGCCGAGGCCCTTCATCCCTGGCAGCATCCTGGTGAATCTCCTCTGCACCCTCTCCAAAGCTATCACATCCTTTCTATAATGTGGTGACCAGAACTGTACACAATACTCCAACTGTGGCCTCACCAGTGTTCTGTACAATTCCATCATTACCCCCCTACTTTTATATTCGATGCCCCGGCTAATGAAGGCCAGTAACCCATATGCCTTTTTAACCACCCTATCCACCTGTCCTGCTGCCTTCAAGGACTTGTGTACCTGTACTCCAAGGTCCCTCTGTACCCCTGTCTTCCCTAGGGTCCTTCCATTCATAGCAACAAGGAATTGCAGATGCTGGTTTACACAAAAGGACACAAAGTGCTGGAGTAACTCAGCAACATCTGACTTTCGAGGCATTGTCAATGATATGTGATATTGAATGGAATGGAAAGACGGCATTGCATGGCATTTTCTTTTTCATTTAGGGGATCTTGATGTCCTCAGCAAGGCTGGCATTTGGATCCCATGTGTAAGGTCCCTTGCAATAGTGGTAGTGAGGTGCCTTCCTGAAGCACTTCGGAAGGTTGTCCCACATTGATGTTGGGCAGGGAGCTCCAAGATTTAAACCCACGTGTTGGTGGAGTAACTGTAGTACATTTCAAAGTCATAATGATAGGAGACTTGGAGGGGAACCTGCAGGTGGTGGTATTCCCCTCTCCTTGCTACCCTTGTCCTTTGAGAAGCAAAGGTAGATGCCACCAGTCTTTGAGGTGCTGCAGGACTAGCCTCAGCAAATAACTGCATTTTATAAAGGATGCACACTGCAGCCACTTTGACAGGGAATGGGACACAAGTATCCCTCAACCCACAAATTTTGGACAGCTTACTTGGACATTATTTCATAATAACCTGCTGCAAAAGCTTACTGCATTCTCTCTAGTGTTATCACCTGTCAAGCCCAATTATTAACCAGCTTCACAGGGGAAAGAGTTTGTCCCCACTGATTGTCAAAAGAATTTCCTAATCTTCTCTGTTCCAAGGAAATTAGTTCCAGCTTCTCTATTTCCTGCATACCAGTGAGCTCCCCCTCATTGGCATCAATCCCGGTAAATTTCTTCTGTATCCTCTTCAAGTACACAAGTCTGAAGAAGGGTCTCGACCTGAAACGTCACCCATTCCTACTCCCCAGAGATGCTGCCTGACCCGCTGGGTTACTCCAGCATGTCGTGGCCCACCTTCAAGTACACAAGTGGTGTGGTTGAAATTGGACTTCACTCCAGCTGAAGAGGGCTCCAGATATTTCTGATGGTTTAGATCAGATCAGCTCAGATTAGTTTACATACACTAGGGTGCAATAAAATTCCTTGTTGCATAAACAGCCATACATGGCAGTAATAGATACAATATATTGACAACTGCAAAGCAGTAAAATGGCGCAAAGATTCTAGTGCGAATCTGAAGAAAAGCAAAACAAAATGCTGAAGTTCAAAAACGGAATAAAACAATGAGGTAGTGTTAAGAGTATGTGGGCAGCAACTCCAGAAAGGAAGTGTGAAAGAGGTGATTAATTCAGGGTAAACACAAAACGCTGGAATAACTCAATGGGGCAGGCAACATCTCTGGAGGAAAAAGAATGGGTGACGTTGTATGAAAGCATCCAAGTAGAAACTGTTGTTAAGCTTGGACATTTGTGCTTTCAAGCTCCTGTATCTTCTCTGAGAAGGTAGAAGAGAGAAAAGATAACAGCCGGGGTGGCAAGCTTCGCTGACGATTCTTATAATCTCCATGATGCAACGCATCATTAAGATGGACTGGATGGAAGCAAGTGTCAAGCTGGGCTGTGTACACCATTCTCTCTGCAGGTCCATTCCGTTAAGAGCAGAACAGTTACCATACCAATGCTGAGATGCATCCCTATAGCACACCTGTAGAAGTTCAGGAGTTTTCTCATGGACATGCTGCATCTTCTCAGATGCCAAAGTAAATACGCTGGTGCATATTCTCGTTGACCACATTAGTGTGAAGGGACCAGGTTGGGTCACTGGTGATATGGATGCCTCGGAGCTTCGACCTACTCTGTCAACCATCTCTGCAGAGCTCCATTGGTGAGAACAGGGTTGTCTTCAACCCACAGCTCCTTCCTTAGGTCAACAACCAACTCTGTCATCTTGTTGATGTCAAGCCAAGTTTCCCAATCACCTTCCTGTATTCCATCCCATCATTATTATAGTGTGCTCTTTATTTTTGCTTTTAATATTCTATGTAAAAGTACCTTGTGCCTTGCACCTCACATTTTATTACGATTGTTTAACCTTCCTTGCCATTTACACTCCCTCAAATGTTGTGGTTCTCAAAGTGATCGCTCCACATTTATTGTCCTCTCTCGTATCTCCATCCACTTCACCTGTCTGTCCGTGTCCTCCAGAAGTATGCTGCCCATTCTGACCGTTCTTCACAGCATTGCTGTTGATGCATTACTTAAAAGTCCAAAATAGTTCAAATAATTTGCATGTCGTTGATAATATCACCACTCGAATGACCACAGTATATACACCTCCCTGCATTCACTGAAACTTGCTTATCTCTGCCCCCTATCTTACCTGTCCACTGGCAATTTCCATAGTTACCATTGTCCTCCTATCAGCATATGCCTCTATTTTCCAGATTGGTCCCATTACTTCAGCAGTCAAATACAATGAGTCATGCAGAGCTCCATCAATTCTCAGTTGGATTTAGTCCCAGTGACATTGCTATAGCAGCAATCAGATGCAAAAAGCAAACACAGGTACCGTTCATTCAGCAGTTACCCAGTCAGGTAGAGGTATCTTTATACTAGTAATCAGGTTAGTATTGTCGTCTAAGGGGGCCATCATATCAGTAATTATACATAATAAATGGCATATTGATGTCAAATGCTGCCATCAACACATCAGTAAACAAACTAAACCAGATTTCTTAAAACCAGAATCTAGTGATCAGTGATCAGCCATGATCGCATTGAATGGCGGTGCTGGCTCGAAGGGCTGAATGGCCTACTCCTGCACCTATTGTCTATTGTCTATAGTCCATTAACTACCAAATGCAACCAACCTCTGATTGGAATCAGTAAATTAGCACCTACTTATACTTTGCCAATCAAGTAATATCACTACATCAAAATCAGCGTGTACGACCCCTGATTTATTGATACCAGTCAGATACAGCATTTTGCATGGTTCTTGAAATACAGTTAGCCCAGCAAATCCAACCTGGTCTAACTCATCCAACTCCATCCTTGTCTTCCTTACTCTCTCACCAAGCGAACTAATTTTTTTTTTAATACAGGTACGTTCCTTTTACATTATTTGCGTGGAGGAAATTTCACCTCAGTTCCACATTTGATCCATTGGTGATTTTTTTTTTACAGCCCCCTGGTTCTGGATTTGGTTCTTCCCTCCAACAACCTAGAACTTACCAAATCAAACATCCTGATTCTGATAGACGCCAATCGGCCTCTCAGCGGCATATCACTTAATCACAAGAGTGATTACGCGTTACTTACTGAAATTGGGCTTGGCAACCTCTTCCCAAACTTCACCTCCAAATCCCAGCGAACTCCCTCGAACAAAACAATCATCTGACCCGCCCACCAATGAAATGGTGGTTGCACAGCGACGCCTTGCTGCTGATCACAGGTAGCAACTCACTCTGGGGAGCAGTGGGATAAACCTCTTTTTGCTTAGTTCAATACTCTAGTCTTTTATAATTCACATGGCGTCGTGATCTGAGAAAAGTTGAGGTAACTTCATGGTCCTTAAGGAAGCACTGAGTTAAACCTCTTTCTGCTTAGTTCAGTGCTCTCGTCTTCTTTTATAATTCATAATGTGTCGTGATCTGGGCAAAGTTGAGATAACTTTATGGTCCATTGAGGATCTGTCCCTCCAGAAACAAATCCTGGCCTGCAGATCCCTTTTTTTTTTAATGCCGTTAACCAGTGAAACTACTTCCACAGATCTAAGATGTACAATTCCCTCCAGCGCTGTAACCCAACTGAGAAGTTTTTCCCGAGAAAATGTCTGTTCATGGTGGTCTCCCAGTTGTACGCCAATTCTGCTGTCCATTAATCGGACAGACTGATGTTGCGGCATCACTGGAGAACATGGCTATCCATAAAATCGTTCATGTTCTCCAGAGATGCTGCCTGGCCTGCTGAGTTACTCCAGCACTTGGGTATTTTTTGTTTATAAACCAGAACCTGCAGTTCCTTGTGTCTACGCTGATCTTGCACAGTTTTGTGTTGTAACTGTGCTCGATGTGGCTCATGATTGCACGTGCATAGCTCGTTGCTTGCTAATTTACTGCTGTAGGTCTCCTCTACACTAATTATAAAGACTCTCGCCACTTAGGCGTGATCTGATGATGTACTTCTGGTTTGAAGTCCAATTTTATGTACCCGGTGAATGCTGATCCTTATGGAAGAACACCTTCCATCTTTGGCTAAACTTGAGTTGCTAAGTTTAACCCTTCTTTTATATAGTCACACGTTGTTATAATTGCATTTGTAAGTAGTCAAACATTGGTGTCATCACATTAGAATTACAGTAGATGCAAAACATAGAACTACTGCACAAGTTATTCAAAAACTGTCAACACTGCATTCCAGATATTTGGCATTTTCAACGAGGCAATTGAATATTGTGAGTCAGGCCTTTGTGATATTATATCATGTAAACAAATGAAATAAGTATACATTGCTCCTAAGTTCAAGTGTAAAATACCAGCTAGACTTTGCTGTCATTAAAACAATAACCAGATGGACCTCAGACATTAATAAGTCTTATATCAGTAAGTATTTGCAATCTGCTGGGCATTTGTACCATTAGTTACTTTCTTCACAAAATGCTGAGTAACTCAGCAGGTCAGGCAGCAACTCAGGAGAGAAGGAATGGGCGACGTTTCGGGTCGAGACCCTTCTTCAGACTGAAGAAGGGTCTCGACCCGAAATGTCGCCCATTCCTTCTCTCCCGAGATGCTGCCTGACCTGCTGAGTTACTCCAGCATTTTGTGAATAAATACCTTCGATTTGTACCAGCATCTGCAGTTATTTTCTTATACCATTAGTTACTTTCTTGGTCATTTAATACAAAGTCACACACTGTATTGGTATCACTGGCAGTTAATCTCATTGTCAAACATTGGTGTTACAAGGTCAGTGAAAAGGTACGATCAACAAATAATGGTCTTACTAAATGAAGCAAATGCAATGTACATGGAAACATGCTTTGTTAGCACTTCATAAACGATCAGATACAATGGCAATACAGTGGCAATCTAAAAATGTTTCTATCAACAAGCGACAACCCTAAAAAAATGGTGCCAAAACATGCAGGTGTAAATATACAAAAATAATTTCACTGAGCAGTTGTATATGTGATAAATAAAGCACCATTGAACTCTGTATTGCTGAAATAAAAACAAAAATCAGGTGTGCATTTGGTTGCGCATTGAGAAAAGCTTATTAGGAGACAGTTAGAGTTTCAAGCACACCTTCCCTGCATATACCCCATGTATTTCTTCCCAGCCTGCTGTAGCTGGTAAATCGTGCTGGCCATTTGACATGACCATAAACGTCAATCGCAAACATGTGGCTCAGATTGCATTTAGCTGCTGGAAGCTTTCTTTTTAATTGTTTGTGAGTTCCCTTCACAAAGCATCTCCACCGATACATGTGTGCACACTCACGTACAGGCACACGCCCCCACTCCCACACCCACACAGACATAGACAGACAGAGCCCTGATTTACAATCAGGTTTAAGATTGAAGTTGAAAGTTGAACTCACCCTCTGGACTGGAATCGGAAGGATTTGCACTAACTCGACGATCTCCGGCCAGCTCCAGCATCTCAGATACAGTACTGCTCTACTCAAGAACCCCACGTGGGCTTGAGGACCCCGGCCCTGAAGCAAAACCAAAGCAACAGCCAAAGATTCATCTCTCAGGCCCATGCAGCAACAGAATGTCGGCGCTACAGCCAGTTTAACATGCCCCGAACTCCTTTCCGACTTAAGAATTTGCGCAGGCATTTGTCTGCTTTTGGCGCCGCGGGCAGCTTGTATTGAAACACTTGTGATTCATTTCCGAATAATAACATGCTTTTACTTTACTTGGAATCAGAACATCAGCAGTACAGATGGGTCCTTCTGGCCTATTGTGCCACTGTTTCAGTTGAAAATGCAATTCTTTTGTGGTGGTAAATGCTGAGGGGAAACAGAATGAGCATTGGAGGAACCCTGGCTTGTCTTGCTATGATTAACCAAACCTTTTTTGGTTAATCTCTCTTGGATGAGTCTGTGCAACATTTATCTCTTATTTACTGTCCTCGGGAATGGAAACCGATCGGTTCATTATCGCAATGGGATCTCCCATCTCCAAATATCAGAACTTAAGCACAGTATCACAATCACATTACATATATACTCCTTCCCCATGTAAGGAACAAGTTTCATTTTCACAGGTGTCCTTCAGTCGATTTTGTCCACATGTCAGAAAATGCACAGTTCACTCAATAGGACAAACATTTCTCCACAATATTGCAATGAATGCATCCAAAAAAAACACATGACAATAATAAGAAAGAACAATAGCTAAGAACTGCGAGAGAAAGAAATCCAGTGCTACGATTCATCGGAACAAACACATGCATATGGACTTCTGAATTCAATAATGGTGTGGGAGCTCATTTGTTTCCATGGGTGTCCAAAACTAGGGTGTTTTTAACCCAGGGATGTGCTGTGGGGAACAACGTTTATTTTCCCAAGAAACCCAGTGTGAGGCGAATGACCATGTCATTACAGGCACGACCAAATAGACATTGCTATCATTATTATAATCAATACACTACAACCAATCATATATTGCTGGCATAAATTCAATCAAGTGAGGTCAACCTGAAGCAAATACTGTGCCACTGTTACAATCTGTTGCAGGAGCTAGAAGTGTGTTCTCAAATGACACACTGAGCCAGGGGAACTGCTGGCCACATTTTCTGACTTTTTCAGTCAGAGAGTTGTAAATCTGTGGAATTCTCTGCCTCAGAAGGCAGTGGAGGCCAAGTCTCTGAATGCATTCAAGAGAGAACTAGATAGAGCTCTTAAGGATAGCGGAGTCAGGGGGTATGGGAGAAGGCAGGGATGGGGTACTGATTGAGAATGATCAGCCATGATCACATTGAATGGTGGTGCTGGCTCGAAGGGCCGAATGGCCTACTCCTGCACCTATTGTCTATTGCCTATTGTCACTTAACAAACAAGCAGCTGGAGAAACTCCATGGGCCAGGCAGTGTCTGTGAAGCAAAATGGACAAATAACGTTTTGGATCAAGACCCTTGGGTCTCCGACTTAAAACATCTGTCCACACATGGTGCCTGACCTGCTGAGCTCCCTACCAATTTGGCTCAAGATTCCAACATCTGCAATCTGTGTCTCTATTTCATTGCTGGTCGAATTGACTCTAAATAACTCATTTGATGCATATGGATTATACTGCTTCAGGTAAATATTTAATGGATTTCAAACACTTTAAGAAGAAATTTGTTTTGATACTTCTAAATTAAATTTTATTTGGTTATAATGATTAAAATACAAAGTAAACTTGTGCTATTGACATTATAATTTGTGAGAATACCTCAGTGTGATTGACTGCTCAACCAGTTTAATGATTTAACTCTTACAAGGTGCCAGTGATCTCTTTAAGGCAACAACAGCAGATGCTGGACGATAGTGGGTCCACATTGCTGAGGTCAACTGGGTCATATGGACAATGTCCTTCAAGGTCACTGATTAGCTTCTTTGTTTCACCCTTGACTGCAAATTCCAGATAGACACATCAGGTGCAATCTGCCAGACCTAATAAATATACAAAATCACTCAGACATGAGTGGACTTGCAATCAAATTCAATCAATCAGATTTTGATTATCCATTGGATAGCATCAGCACTCCATGAGTGCTATTATGTCCAATGTGGCACGTCGGGTGTTGATTTGGGAATTGTAAAGATATCGTGAAATATGCTATTGGCCCTTTTGTGGAGATATCACAGAATACTGCCATCGGGTATTAATCTTATTTGGCGCGATTGTAATATTGTGTCATGCATGCTTCATGTGTAATATGGATTGAGTGCAAGGAAGAGCTGAAATTCTAGTATTCTCTCTTCAGTCAAGAGATAACGAAGTTCCCCAGTGTGCATAGTGTTTGTGAGACACCAGTATCCATCATTCACCTTTAACTCCCTACATCAGTTTCAGCAAGGTTAAATTAAAACTCCCCAAGGAACTGCAGCCTCTATATTTTTAAAATATGTATTACATATTCCCATTGCAATGGCATAATGTCCTTGCCTCTAACCTCTTTTGGTTAAAATCTCCCTTTGATGAGTCTGTGCAACATCTGTTTCTTATTCACTGTTCTCAGGAATGAAAGCTGCGCTCGGCTGTGGCCTTCATCTTGTCTGTCTGGGACATACTTAACACAATCTTCTTCATGTCCGTTTACTCTCCTGCATTCACTTGGCTGACTTATGAGACAACGACCATGTGTTTTAATCGCTGGGTGAATGTCGAGGTAGAGCTGTCATTTCTCCAGCAAGAGCTAATAATTCCATCTTCTACACCTGATTATGTCTTCACTCTGGGAGATGATTTTAATTCAATTTCCTCAATACTGAAGCTTTAATATGCACTGAAATCTTACCCAGTGTTTCAATCATTCTGCAGAATGTAAGGATAATGCTCATCACTGCATCAGGCTTAAAGTCGCACATGCTGAACTGTTGAGCTGCTGCCTCGCAGTGCCAGAGACTCGGGTTTGATCCTGACCTCAGGTGATATCTGTGTGGAGTTTGCACGTTCTTCCTGTAACTACGCCGGTTTCCTCTGAGTACTCCAGTTTCCTCCCACGTCCCAAAGATGAGCAGGTTTTACGTTAACTGGCTGCTGTAAGTTGCTCCTAGTGTATAGAGAGTGGATGCAAAAGTTGGTACAATAAAGAACTGGAGTGAATGGGTGATCGATTGATGGTCAGTGCGGACTCGGTGGGCCGAAGGGCCTGTATCAAGGGGTCCAGAACAAAGGGTCACAGTTTAAGGATAAGGGGGAAGTCTTTTAGGACCGAGATGAGAACGTTTTTTTTCACACAGAGAGTGGTGAATCTGTGGAATTCTTTGCCACAGAAGGTAGTTGAGGCCAGTTCATTGGCTATATTTAAGAGGGAGTTAGATGTGGCCCTTGTGGCTAAAGGGATCAGGGGGTATGGAGAGAAAGCAGGTACGGGATACTGAGTTGGATGATCAGCCATGATCATATTGAATGGCGGTGCAGGCTCGAAGGGCCAAATGGCCTACTCCTGCACTTATTTTCTATGTTTCTATGTATCAATGCTGCAGCTCTAAACTAAATGAAACTAAGTGCCTTCCTCTCACTGATTGAACAGGTTTGGTCCTCACCAAAAGACAGCCCAGAGGAACCAGAGGTGCAAGCATTCAAATTGTCAGCAAAACAGAAAGGCCAGACAAATGTGAGCAACTAGGATTAAGTGATTTGAGGACCCTTTAACAAAGGTAAACACACGTTGCTTCATAAATTGGCACAAACAGGCACACCGAACCCCAATTCTTAAGAAGGGTCTCGACCTGAAACGTCACCCATTCCTTCTTTCCCGAGATGCTGCCTGACCCGCTGAGTCACTCCAGCATTTTGCGTCTACCTGAAGTGTCTAAGCCCTTCTGATCTCTTCCCTTCCATCTGAACGATTATACTTCCTCATCTCTCATCTTTCACCAAGCCTATTGACCACTTTCAATACTCTCGTCTGTAAAACGGTTCCGGCCTGAAACGTCACTTATCCATGTTCTCCGGAGATGCTGCCTGACCTGCTGAGTTACTCCAGCACTTTGTGTCTTTCAATTCTTTGAATGATTTGCATAAATGGATGGAAATAGCTTGGCCACTGTCACAGAAACCTGCCCCAGAATTAGGGGTTAGAACATGTTGGAGTGCTGGTGATAATCCATCAATGTGCTAACGTCGGACTCTGATATGGAGTCTGCCAGCAGAGTACAAACTTGTTGTTCTATTGAAAGATGAAGTGTAAGTAAAATTACAGCTTTGAATTAGTTTAGGTTAGAGAAACAGGTCTTTCAGATCCACCGAGTCCACGACGACTAGCAATCACCCATACACTAGTTCTATCCTACACACTAGGAACAATTTTACAGAAGCCAATTAACCTACAAACCTGCACGTCTTTGGAATGTGGGAGGAAACAGGAGCACCCGGAGAAAACCCACGCAGGTCAGGGGGAGAAAGCGCAAACTCCACACAGATATCTGGGTCTCTGGTGCTGTAAGTCAACAACTTTACCGCTGCGCCACCGTCCGCCCTCGGAACTAGTGTGCTCTTAAAATCCCCTTGTAACATTAGTTGTGTTAATGTTTTTGTTGATTTTTAAAAATATATTTGAAGAAATCTAATTTAAATTTTCTTGTGGTTGTTTAAATGGCTTGATTAATTTGAACGTTGCTGGATGTTGGAGACGTTATCCTTGGTAGGTTTGACATCTGACTGAGCCATCTGTTCCCAGCTGCTATGTGGGTGGGTCTTGCCCTGGCCCACCCACAAGTCAGCATACTTGGTGCAGAACTCAGCTGCCAACATTTTGGATTGTTCCAGCTTTGAAGCTTGCACCATCACAACAGGACCAGGTTAAGTCCATACTTGGTTAGTATGTCAACAGTTAGTGTACTGCTGGCTCATCGCTGGCAGCGGGTTCTCACCCAGATTCACTCTTTGCACATTTCTTAACTAAATAACCTGATCCAGATCTGAACATATTATGCCTTTTATACATACGACCTCTCCACCATTTAAGGTGCTGCCTCAAAAAGGCAGCCAGCAGCATCAAAGACCTACACCATCCTGGCCTCTCATTTCACTCATACCAAGGAGGAGGTAACCATCAGCTTCAATACATGCCTGTTATGCTGCTGCGAGTAAGGATTTTATTGTTCCTTTCTCAGTAGATTTTAAATAATTAAATACTCTTGATTATTCCCTGATTTTTATCAAACATAAAATTTGTTTTATACGTAGTTCTAAACTCTCTGCAGCTTATTCAGCATGCATTGTCCACACACTCCAATATATCTGTAGACGATGGTGTTCTGAAAGATTCCTATATTGACATTAATCCCTAGCCCACCCAGGCAGTTTTCCTTGTTCCTTTATTTTCGCCAGGGTCTTCCCATGAAATGTGTCGGTATTAATTTTACACAATATTCCCCTAGCTGTTTGCATATTGCGTTCTTGTATCCATCATATTTTATTTTAGCACCGCACAATAAAAGCCCAATCACCTCTAAACTGAAAGGCAAATGTGCATTAGAAAAATTGGAAATGGGTGGGAATAATGACTAATCACGATTTGTTGTACGAAGTATTTTGTGCGCTCATCTCGACGATTTTACAGGTCCTTTCCAGAAGGGGGCACTGAACCTGCTTTTGGCTTAACAGCTACATTTGCGCTGACCTTAGCATGCGGATTAAGTCTACAGGCACCGTGAGTACATGCATCGCTCCTACGGCAGATCACTCTTCCTTTTGCAAGAAGTGTGCGCATGCCCATTAGAACAGCGCAGGAATAGCTTGGGCGCAAAGAGTAAAAGAATCAAACTGCAAAGTTTAATTGCCCTTGCAATGTGTTAACAGCTTGGCTTTGCGGGATATTTGCAACTGAGGAGCAAGCTTCATTTCTTTTTGGGAGGGTGGATGGTAATGTGCAGAGGGAACACAATTTGCAAGGTACCCCTTGACGACATCTTTCCACTGCATCCACGGCCATCGATGCAAGACTGAAAACCAAGGTCGCCTGTGAAAAAAGTTAAGCCTGTTCCAACATGCAACAAGGTTACAATTGATCCATCGTCTTTAGTGTTTTCCTGTTTATATATTTTCCTCCTCATCCCCACCTCCATCCTCTGAATCTTAATCCATAATTCTATCGATCTCAGCCTTGATCTCCTATGAGGCAGCCGTTCCATTCCATTGATCAATCTAGTGATCCGCATGGCACTGACTCCAAGGAAGTCCATCCTTTCTTAGGTGTGCAAATAATATACCCATATAAAACTTCATACAATCTCAATAAAGTTTTCCTTATTTTTGTACTCCAAGCCCCTTGCAACAAAGGCCGAGCTATCATTTGTTTCACCTATGTGTTTGCTTTCATTAACTTTCTGACTAAGACTGCTCTGTCGACCAACATTGACTGGATTCTTCTTGCCAACTCAGTGTGGCAAGAATTTGGCTCGGTCTTCGACTCCAAATCTTGCCTCCTTGCCCAATTGCTGTATTGTTTTACAGGCTCCGTGCATTGTTTTCACAATCCACTTGTATCTTGAGCAATCCGGGCCATACTAAATTTATATATACTCAGACTTTCTATGTCAGCCGCTAACACAAATCTTAAATAGACTTGGGAGGAAGAGGCAACAATAGTTACAGACACACTGCCAAGAATTTTCTTTAATGATTTTGAAAAGCAGAGATTATTTTCTAACTGTAATTTCCTCCATAACGTGATCTAAAAAGTAATGCGGCTACATTAAACTTAGGAATCATGCAATCTTACTACACAGGTGGAAGCTGTTCATCTAATGTGGCTCTTTGAACAGGTCGTATACTTTACTCCCTTGCCCAACCATTTTTCCCTCAACCCTTCCATTGAGTTACCTTGTCCCACTCACTTTTTGGAAGTTCTAATGCAATCAAATTCCATTATCCTTCTGGGCGGTGTCTTCCAGATTTCAGCAACCCTTTGTGGTGAAAATATGGACCCTACTGCTCCACCATTCTTGCCACCATCAATTTAACATTAAGCTCGTACAAACATCCTGATTCAGGTCAAGAATAGAAATGAGATGTTCAATCGAATGCATAATTCTGCCAGAATATGTCAGCCTAAATTGACCTTGGTTACGCCTCGTTGATTTCTGATTTTCCAAACATTATCCGTGAGGGCACAAATATTTTACCAATCTTTACCTTAAGCGACAGTACCACAGGTGCAGTGCATAACTATAAAGAACTTGCATCCTTAGGAAATGCAAATCTGTTAAAACAAGCAGAAACCATTAGTCAGTTGATAACATCACTGTGAACTTCAAACACACGCCTGTTGGGAAAGACAGAATTTTAGTTTGTTCATTTAAAAGATATTTCCTGCATCATCGACAACCTTTTAATTTAAACTCCAATATTTTATTTTAAAGAAATTTGTCCATGTTTGAGGAAATGTTCAAGGTCTCTTGGATTATTAACTCTTTGGTAGTCCACGTGCATAATCACAAGATGTCTCAATGTGATTCCTTGGCAATAACATAAGGGACTTCATTAGTCTGAAGAAGGGTCTCGACCTGAAACGTCACCCCTTCCTTCTCTCCAGAGATGCTGCCTGACCCGCTGAGTTACTCCAGCATTTTGTGATACCTTCGATAAGGGACTCTAATGTTTTTTTCTAGAATTGAGTCCCTATTTGGCACAGTGAATTGCAGAATGCTGTTTTCTGACGTTTCATTAATCAAGGATGCATCATACCCAAAGAAAAAAAAAAGACTAATTTCTTTGACAATGAATCAAATCAACAAGACAAAGCAGAACAACAATACCTTAAATCTTCCCCAAATTTCAGTATGTTTTGTATTTAATTGGGCTTTCTTACAATCAATTACATTCACATTTTCCAATATGTAGCACAACAATCCTAATTTCAAGAACCACACCGATCATTATCTCCTTGTAGAACTCAAATTATTGATTCCCTGTTGCAGATGATGGACTAAGAATTTACAATTTTTACATGACTGCCATAACATAGAGACTGTGCATGTAATAATAACTTACATTTATATAGCACCTTTCATGTAGTCTAACTAAGATGTTGTTTGCACTGGCCATCCATGGGAAATCTGTATTGATTATTAGTTTGATCAGACACCTAATGGATTCTGACCCAGTGTGACAGCACAAAGCAAGTGGCAAAGGGCAAGAAGGGCAGCAACCCACTCATCACCATCTCACAAAGTCAGGGTCGGTCCTACAGTCTGTAAACCGGGTAACCCAGGTTCAATTAAAATCCCAGAATAAAAGGACTCAGCATCTCAAAATAAATATATTCGTACAAAGTCATCGAGCAATGCATGGTTACATCAGATTATGTCACCTTTCCCTTGTTCCTCCTCTCCACAACTGAATGTTCACTGTTATGAAAGGGTAAGTGTGTGCAGCTGATTAAAGTTTGAAATCTTTAGAGCTAACTATGCTTGTAGAGTACCTAAATCAAACATTGCTCACATTTTAAGGACGCATAACGTTGAAAACAAATGCCTCTTGCAGCCTTATGTTTTATCTCCACAGCAGATTGCTTGCATTCAATTTTAACTTCCCTTTTCATCCTCATGTACAACTTTGGCACAACGCAGTTGGTAAAAGGTAATAAACTATTTGGGGGACTGAATACAGAGTAATTAATCTTCTCTATTTACAACTTCCTCGAACCCACTTCGAAACCTACAACGTCGAACGTCATTCAGTCCTTGTTTCAATTGTACACTGGCACCATCCCCCAACTCCAAGTTATAGGTGTGGCCTTGGGCACCTGCATGGGCTCCAGCGATGCCTGCCTTTTTGTTGGTTACAATGAACAATCCTTGTTCCAAGCATACATTGGCACCACCCCCCCCAAACTCTTGCTCCACTACACAGGCTGCCTCCTGCACCCATGTGGAACTCGTTGATCTCATGGACGACGACTCCAGACTGTCAAAGCAGCCACAGCCAGACATAAAAATAGCTTTTTTTCCCACGAGTGGTAGTTCTACTCAATAACCAAAGTCTGTAGTTTCTTTTTTGCTCTGGTTTATTTTCACCCACATGTTTAGATTTCCTCCCACACTCCAAAGATGTACAGGTATGTAGGTTAATTGGCTGGGTAAATGTAAAAATTGTCCCTAGTGGGTGTAGGATAGTGTTAATGTACGGGGATCACTGGGCGGCACGGACTTGGAGGGCCGAAAAGGCCTGTTTCCGGCTGTAGATATATGATATGATATGATATGATGTGTTTATGCTTTATTCTTAATTGTTAACTGTATGTTTGTGTTGTCATTTGTGAGCGGAGCACTAAGGCACATTCCTTGTATATGCACATAGTTGGCCAAAAATCTTATTCATTCATTCATTCATTCATTTTGCCACTAAATTCCACCCTGCCCAGAAAATTACTTGGACTATCCCTGACACTTGTCTCACCTTTCTCGATCTCTATCTGACAATTTTTTCCAGTTCCCAAGATGAGGCTTTTCATTCTAAGACATCCAAGATGTCCTCGATCTTTAGTAACCGTGGTCCGTCGTCCCCGTCCCCCCCCGCTGTCATTGATTGATCCCTCGCCTGCTCCCTTCTGTGTCCCATAGTTCTGCTCTTGCTCTCCCTCCCCCCAGACAGAACAAGGATGGAGTTCCCCTGGTCCTCACCTGTCACCCCGCCAGCCTCTACATCCAACACATCATCCTCGGACATTCTCGTCACCTTCAACGTGATCCCACCACCAGTTACATCTCATTCCCACTGGTCCCTCCACAACTCCTTGGTCCACTCATCCCTTCCCATCCAAACCATCCCTCCAGAGGTACTATCCCCTGCAACCACAAGCGAAGTAATGCCTGTCAGATACCTCCTACCTTCTCTCCATCCAGGGACTCTAACAGTCCTTTCAAGTGTGCCTCCTCCAATGTCATCTACTGCATCCAGTGTTCCTGATGTGACTTCCAGTGCATCGGTGAGACCAAGGAAAAACACCTAGTATTCCGCTTACAACCCAATGGTGTAAATATTGAATTCTCCAATTTCAGGTAACAACAAAACTCCCCCTCTCCCCTCCTTCCCCCCCCTTCTTCTTTGTGCCACACCTGGACTCACATCTATTTCTCCCCTCCTCCTCTCCTTCCACCTGTGAAGAAGGGTCCTGACATGGATGTCACCTATCCATGATCTCCAGAGGTGCTGTGTGACACGCTATTACTCTAGCACTTTGCGTCTTTTTAAAAAATAAACCAGCATCTGCAGTTCCTTGTATCTACTCAAAACTATAATTCCAAACTTGCATGCTGATACATATTGCATTTCTTGCATTTATCATCTTTAACATTTCACTCTGAGTTTTTAAGATGTTGCTCTGGCATGTAAATGTTAATGGTAATCTCATCCTGAACTTTCTCAAACTCTTCCTCCTCTACTTCCCAACTGTTTCTGGATCAATGTATTGGGGTTTTTTTGCACTTTATCTCTTGTCCTGAATAGCCTTAGATACATCGTTGAACATAGAACAGCACAGCACAGGGACAGGCACTTTGGCTCACGATGTCTGTGCCGAACATGATGCCAAGATAAACTAATCTCATCTCCCTGCAAGCCATCCATATCCTTCCATTCCCTGCACATCCATGTGTCTATCCAAAATCATCTTAAAACGCTACAATCGTATCTGCTTCCACCCAACACCCGTAGCAGTGCATTACAGACACCACCACCCGCTGTGTAAAATAAAGCTTGCCCCTGCACCTCCCCTTTAAACTTTGCCCCTCTCACTTTAAAGCACTGCCATCTAGTCTTTGCTGTCTCAACCCTTAGGAGAAAGGTTCCCGTTGACTACCCTATCCATGCCTCTCAAACGTTTATATACTTCTATCAGGTCTCCCCTCAATCTCCGGCAGTCCAGAGAAAACACTCCAATTCTGCCCAACCTCTCCTTGTAGCCAATTCCCTCTAATCCAGGCAGCATTCTGGTAAGCCTCTTTTGCACCCTCTTCAAAGCCTTCACATCCATCCTTGTAATGGATGGGGTGACCAGAAATGCACACGATACAAAAAATGCAGTACTAAAATTATTCGCTGTACTTTCATTCTACCTTTCCTCAGGATCCGCGGAACATCCACCTTAAGAAGCCGCGTTAAGTTACTGAAAGGGTGTCACTCAACAAGTCACACACTCTTTGAGGAATGTTGTCACATATAAGCCCAGAGACCTTTAATTTTCTGAATGTGCTGCTTAAAGATGTTCAGCCACTAAGTAGGGGGATCAGCTTATAGTTTACATGAATTAGTTGTTTCTAATTCTATCAGCAATGAGGTTAGCATTATTTATTTGTTTGTTTATGAAGTCATTGGTATTTCACATATTCTGACATGAAAATTGGGTGGTTTCATATCTTACTAATATCTGTTACTGCTCCTCCCCGCACCAGCTCTCTTTCTTGCCCACCACGCTCGTAATCGGTCTGAAAAAGGGTCCTGACCAGAAACATCACCTATCCATGTTCTCCAGAGATGCTGCCTAGCCCGCTGAGACACTCCAGCATTTTACTCCAGCGACTGCTGTTCCTTGTATTTACATTATCAGTAATACCTCTATTTTGTATATGGACTTTTCTATTATTTCATTACTACATACAATGACATGTGGCCTGTCGAACTTATTCTGGATTTCAGCTAAATCCCATTCCCCCAGTTATTTCTCTTTCTCTTCTGCATGCAACCCATCCTGCATCGACCTGCACCCATCTACACCAGGGGTAAATCACAGGAGCCAATTAACCTGCCAACTGGCATGTTTTTGGAATGCGGGAGGAATTCCTGGGCACCCAGAAGGGAAACCTACACAAGCACCAGGCTGAATATGTGATCTCCACACACCATCTGTGTGGCCAGCCCCAACATTGTGGCTACATATTGACAATATTAGCATTACAACTACATCTTGCAAACCAAGAAATCGAACATGTAAGTTTTATCAGGAATAATTGGATAAGTAAGTTAATGGAATTATACACTTGAATACACTTGAATTTAGAAGGATGAGAGGGGATCTTATCGAAACATATAAGATTATTAAGGGGTTGGACACGTTAGAGGCAGGAAACATGTTCCCAATGTTGAGGGAGTCCAGAACCAGGGACCACAGTTTAAGAATAAGGGGTAGGCCATTTAGAACGGAGATGAGGAAAAAAAAATTCAGTCAGAGAGTTGCAAATCTGTGGAATTCACTGCCTCAGAAGGCAGTGGAGGCCAATTCTCTGAATGCATTCAAGAGAGAGCTCGATAGAGCTCTTAAGGATAGCGGAGTCAGGGGGGTATGGGGAGAAGGCAGGAACGGGGTACTGATTGAGAATGATCAGCCATGATCACATTGAATGGTGGTGCTGGCTCGAAGGGCCGAATGGCCTACTCCTGCACCTATTGTCTATTGTCTATAATTATAATGGTAAATATTGGTGGAAAGAAGGAGAATACAAAAATGGTGGTCACTGGCTGGTCCATCTGGTGGGTTCTGACCTCCCTAGTATCAAAGGAATCTGTGGAAGGTTCTGCCTCAAAAAAGGCAGCCAGAATCATCTGGGGCCCACATCACCCTGGGTACACTCGCTTTCACTCCTGCCGATGGGACGAAGGTATAGGAGCCTGAAAACTGTAGCGTCCTGGTTCAGGAACAGCTTCTTCTCAACAACCATCAGACTCTTGAACACTACAACCCCAGCTAAACTACGAGCTGTCTTGGTTGCATGAGGAACTTTTGTTTTGCTATTATTTTATTAAGTTTTTTGTATATTATGCGATCCAGAAGTAATTTGTTTACAGACCTGTAATGCTGTTACAAGTAAGAATTTAATTGTTCCGTTTTCGTGACAATTAAACACTCTTTGGCTCTTGAATATCAAAGAAACACTAGTTAAATAAAAACATAATGAATTCTAGTTTATAACTGTGCTCCCAAACTCTTAGGGGGTTTAAGATGCTGCTTTCTCTCATTCATTTTGTTCTGTCCTTAAATAAACTGAACCATTTAATTCATCCTGGATGCCCCGTAAAAAGTCTGGAATGGTCATCCTCATAAACATGGTACTATAGCTTTAATCTTGTGAATGGAATACGATGACTACCAAAGAGTTATATAAAGGGGCATTGAACATTTATCAATTAGCAAACGGAGAACCGAACAAAAACTAGATTTTAATCTAAAACATTTGCAGTAGTGTTGTTCTGCACGCGAGATAAAAAATCAGGAGAATCGATTTAAAAAGATTTTTAAACAAGATGACTGAATTTAAATTCTGTCGTCTTCAACAAGATTGCGTTTCACAGAAGTAAACGGGTAGCGATAGTAATGTTATTAACACCAAATGATTCTCTGATATGAATTTCAGATGGATGCAAGGTCTTAAATTATATCATTACTTAAGCCAGCAAAGGCAGTAGGAATTTGGGAAAGCCATTTTGCATGCAGGAATAAATGTTATGGAGAAAAGATTAAGGAGTGAGATATTTATTTATATTATCAGATTAAAGATCCAGGCAGGCTGCTATTTTCATTTAGTTTTGTAAATCATGTCCATGGATTTACTTTTATCGTGACTTGTTCTACATGTTTTCTTTTAGATAAACTTGTTTGTAGGGAGCATTATATGAGTCCACATTGCACAGTTCCTCAGAGTTAAAAGAAGGAGTTAAAAATTACAAGGTTACCGTTACAGAATGATCTATTGTTTTAAATTAATTACTGCTTTCTCAGATGATTGTTTTTGTCAATTTGAGCACAAATCTGAAAGCGGTGTCGTCGTGGCTGGCTCTGTTATCCACTCCCCCTTACATTCCCTCACTCCTCCCCATCTTTGAATTTTCAAATCCAAAATCTGATTAACCCTTTCCTACATTCTGGCAAGTTGTAGTCGCTGAATGTAAAGGCATGCTTTCTTGCTTTTTAGTTTTAGTTTTTGAGATAGAGCATGGAAACAGGCCCTTCGGTCCACCACGTCCATG
Organism: Rhinoraja longicauda; assembly: GCF_053455715.1. Classification (NCBI taxonomy): domain Eukaryota; kingdom Metazoa; phylum Chordata; class Chondrichthyes; order Rajiformes; family Arhynchobatidae; genus Rhinoraja; species Rhinoraja longicauda. Next base: position 56,783,316 of record NC_135961.1, on the reverse strand, counting down.
CCGACCCATTGATCATCCGCTCACACTGTTTTGTGTTATCCCACTTTCTCATCTGGGGAACTAGAAAGCTGGATAGCAGAACAATTTCACTCTTCCATCTTCTGGAATGATGTGTAAAATGGACTTTTGTTAAGTTTAATATGAAAATGTACTGTCCCTGTTGACATACGAATACTAGGATTGGTATCAATGGAGGCCTCAAAATTGGTATGGCATGGTTTGCAGAGAGCCAGCAAAGCCACATGGTATTTGATGATTGAATTCTTGAAGATGACCTTGCAAGTTGAGGTTGTGAGTGGTTGCGAGCCGTTAGTGAGCTTGAGGAAAGGACTTAGTGCAATTGGAATATTGTGGTCAGCAATGTGGGGGGAATTGGTGGGATGATGGAGAGTGAGCCTGGCTGGTGCGGGATGATGGCAGGATTGTCCAGGAGGATGGCAGTTGAGAAAGGCAAGTCAAGGCGTCGGCTGAGGGTGGCCTGGATGAAGATGGTGAAGGAAAGAGGGATAGTGATGAGGAGGTGGGCTGTTATTGAGGAAGTTTGATGGGAAGGAAGAACAACTGAGAAGCAATGAGGCGATCAAGAGGCAGGTCCTCGAGCAAGAAGAAGAGGAATGGGGAAATGCTGGGAAGGAAGGTGAGGTGATTGGGAAGGCGGAGGCTGAGATAGATGTAAGCAGGATCAAGCACCAACTGCTATTTTTGCTACCTTTGCTAAAATGGCAGTGGTTGCATTGTAACTGCATTGTATTGTTACTTTGATGTTCCTGTTACACCCAGGCAAAAGGCACCAATCAACCTCCAGGCCAGGACAATTGCACATAAACTAGTTTTAGTCACTCCTTTTTATCAACAGCAAATATAACAAAAAATACTGCCTTTGTAAAATAGGAAAAAATACATTCCAAAACATTGCATCGACAGCTAAAATCAAGACGTAATAATTGCTGTTAGGGATAAAAAGAAGGCTAGGCAACCACGTACTGAAAGGGCCTGTGAGGGTGGAATTCCACCCTTTGGGCCAGTGTACACAGCTGGTACAGCCACAGACTGTGCGGGTAAGGGTGATACACAATACACCAGAAGTAGAGGAATGCAGCGACCTCTATAAGAGGCAAATGGCCAAAGGGGATTTCAGAAACAGTGAAAGACGAGGACCTGATATGATTTAAGCGCTAGGATGGGAATTTTAAATGGGAAACATACGATGTTATTGTAGGCCAGTATGGACCAGCACAGGGAGAGCTCAGGACTTGATGTGATTTAGGACACAATCCACAAAGAGCTTTAAATGAGCTTTAAATTTACAGACGGTGGATGAAGGAAGGCAGATGGAAATCATTGCTGGAGCCACACAAACATTGTTCAAGGCCTCTGCAGCAGATACGCTGAGGTTTGGTGATAATGCAGAGGTAGAAGGCGGCAGCTAAACTGACCAGGCGGATGGGAACAGCATTTGGGGTGAAGACTGAAAGGTCATGTTCAATTGAAGAAAATCTATGTAGGTCCCACATGAGATCTCGAGAAGCAGTCTAACACTGGAGATGTTTGGGGGAGATGGATGAGAATCAGAACATGGTGCTTGTAGACTCTAGATGCCATCGGTAGGCAAATGGTGAAAGTGGTGGGGCAGACCATTGGGTGGAGAAACAAACATAGCCAGACTGGGGGCAGAAAAGGAAACCTATGTAGTGGTCCAGCACCAACTGGACATGTTGGGAGGTGCAGAGACAGACTAGCTGCATTATCAGAAGGGCCATCGCTCAGATAAGACATGAACCTTCTCCATCACTGCACAATAAAAGATCCCATGTTATTTTCAGCAGTGGCTGGACATCACCCTCCAGCATCCTGGTCATGAATCACCCCTCAATCATTACCAACAGAACATTTGACATCACATTTCTGGCTTCTGAGCACTTTAGAAATTGAACAGTTGGAAACTGCCAATATTGACCTTTCTCCATACAACAGTGACTACAGTCGTTAAGTACTCCGTTGGCTTTGAAGGGCTTTTGGGGAGCTCTCGTGGAAGGTGCCTAGAGAAATTCACGTTGTTTTTTGGCCAAGAAACGGTAGAAGACTTGGAATGCTGGTGTGCAGCTGCCTATGTGATTAGTGGTGGAATGGCCAAGGCAAACAAGGCTATCCCACTGGGGACACCACCTGGGACGTTGATTTGCTTCATAGCGGTGACCTGAGCGATACAAGTAACTTCTACAGCAATAGAAGAGGGCAGCAGCTCACTCAACTGCTTCCTGAGAGGCAACTAATCGGTAGCTCATCAATGCTGGCAGTGTTTAGATTTTAAATGCCGCGTAGCCAAGTAGGAATTTTAAGTGCAACGTGAATCCGGCATCAGTATCTGCCTCAATAATATTAATAGTGTAAATATACCTTTGCCGCAAAAGTGAAGCTGCTTCTAAAACTATAATAGTAATGGGAAGGTTCCCTTAGATACACTATCAAATCTTTTATTTGCATAGTAATAAATCAACGAAGGGAGTTAAAGGAGGAAACATTTGAATACATGAGGTGCTTCAAAGCTTCAAGAGATTTCTTCCTTCCAGTACATGCCGAGTCCAGCTTGTGCTATCAATCACCAACCCACCAACTCCTCCTGACAGTCTGCCTGCAGATGCAACATCCCTCTCTTACACCTCTTTAAACATTGTCAGGTTTAACAAAATAGACAAACAACTGCACAAATCCTGACTAGATTTCAGTAAATCAGTGAGTATAGTCAGACTAAAGGATGAAAATACTGTATTTCCAACTGAAGTGTCATTGCTGCCTGACCTGCTGAGTTTCTTCAGGGTTCTCGTGTTTTCTTTCAGCCTATGCAGTATTTTTGCTTTTCAAATTATTTATTATATTTCCTTATGGCACAAGAGCAATTTAGCCCATCAAGTCTACGGCCAGGCCTTGAAACAATCCCATTGCCCACGCTTAACGATAACCCATTCACTCTACATGTCGAAGGTAGACACAAAATGCTGGAGTAACTCAACGGGTCAGGCGGCATCTCTGGAAAGAAGGAATGGGTGACGTTTCGGGTCGAGACCCTTCTTCAGACTGATCATCGGGTCTCAACCCGAAACATCACCCATTCCGTCTCTCCAGAGATGCTGCCTGACCCGCTGAGTTACTCCAGCATTTTGTGCCTACCTACGATTTAGACCAGCATCTGCAGTTTTTTTCCTACATTCTACATATCCATCAACTTCAACTCAGTTGACCACCACCCACCTACACTGCGAGTTGTGGCAATACCATAACATTTACAAAAATACAAGGAATGTACAATTTGTATCCTACCAAAGGTCTAGCGGAACACATCTGATAAACTGTTCAATCAACGCACAAAGTAATAATCATATCTTTAGTAAATTTAATGTTTTCATGCATCATCACGACACCTTTTCCTTTAAATGTCAGTTGTATTAAGTATTGGACCCTGGTCAAAGCTTATTTCTGAATCTACACTATTAAGAGCAATTTAATAAACTGTCTGAAGAAGGGTTCCAACCCAAAACATCGCCAGTCTATTTTCTCCAGGAATGCTGCCTGACCCGCTGAGTTACTCCAGCATTTTGTGTCGATCTTTGGTATAAACCAGCAGCTACTGTTCCTTATTATTACTATTAAGAGCAACTTATCCAGTCATTACCACATTGCTATTGTTGGGAGCTTGCTCTGCACAATTGGCAACCATACTCTAAACCCTGACAGTGTTTTGTCAGCTGTAGACCACTTTGGGTTATTGAGGTTGCGAAAGGTATTATATAAACGGAACTCTTTACTCTTTCGGGTAGAGGATGTGGTAGCTTTTCTGGTTAGCATTCCAGCTGCATCAACCAGGATTCAGGGACAGATAGCACACAAGGATCTTTCGTTGGTGTAAAGAAAGATGCCAGAGGCAATAGAAAGAGCTCGCCCGACTGATTTTCCCTTTTCACCGCACAAGCCGACTTGATTCTGCTAGTTGGTGACACAGCATGCAATTAATATGGAGAAAGTACGCAAGGCAATGCGCTCGTGACCACTGGTTAATGAATGGCCTTGTGTTGCAAACACCCTACCTTCTATTTTCAGTGAGGCCTCTATGTCATGGTGAATTTCTGCTCTTGATCAGTGTTTCTGAACCCGGCTACAGGGGAAAGAGTATCAGATCAAAGAGAAGAGACAGAGAGAATCAAGGCATGCCGTGGCACCTATTTTTAACAGAACCACAAAATAGATTCTCCACATGGAGTTTTGTTGCAAGGTCTCCTTGATCTATCCACAATGCGAAAGGTGACAGGGTAACATGCAGGGTGACTGTGAGAAAAAATGTGATCATTATATTTGTGGTCAATATTATTTCCACTCTTTATCATTATCCATAGAGGAATATTCACTGGACCTCAGTTAACGATCACACTTGCATAAATAACTTAAAACGATTTGTCTTGTTTTCCCACCTGCAAATATTAATTAAGTCTTTTTTCAATGAACCGTGATTGTAAAGTTTCATTCCATCTGTAATTTTGAAGAAATCAATAGGTCTCCTTGTATTTCTACTGCTTTGTCCTTGACAATGTCACAGTCATGATTTGTGTCTGAAGGATGATGGCGTGACTTTGAGGAATCAGGAGAAAACCTTTTCACTGACAAATACCCTCCCTCTGATCTGTCCTCGCTGTCATGTTGTTTTTGTGGCTGGTCTTTCATGTACCCAGCAAGGTGCTCAAATTAATTTCACTGTCTGCCAATACAACAAAAGCCCTAATTTATTGTCATGGAGCAAGGACAAGTCCTTTCTCAAGTGCCACATAGAGTCATAGATAGAGTCATAGAGTCATATAGTGTTGAAACAGGCCCTTTGGCCCATGCCGACCAACATGCCACATCTACACGAGTCACACCTGCCTGCATTTGGCCCATTTCCCTCTAAACCGAGCCTATCCATGTACCTGTCTAAATGTTTCTTAAATGTCGTGATAGTACCTGCCTCAACTGCCTCCTCCAGCAGTTCGTTCCATAAACCCACCAGGCTTTGTATAACCCCCTCGGGTTCCTATTAAATCTTTCCCCCCTCACTTTAAACCTATGTCCTCTGGTTCTCGATTCCCCTACTCTGGACAAGAGACTCTGTGCGTTGTCCAATCTATTCCTCTCATGATTTTGTACGCCACTAGAAGAGCACCCCTCATCCTCCGTGGTTCCAAGGAATAGAGCTCTAGTCTGTTCAAATGCTCCCTATAGCTCAGGCCCTTGACTTCTGGCAACGTCCTCACAAATCTTCTCTGCACCCTTTACAGCTTGACAACATCATTCCTATAACGGTGCCCAAAACTGAACACAATACTCCAAAATGTGGCCTCACCAACGTCTTATGCAACTGCAACATGACCTCCCAACTTCTTTACTCAGTACTCTGACTGCTAAAGGCCAATGAGCCAAAAGCCTTTTTGACCACTGTGATGTCACTTTCAAGGGACTATGTACCTGCACTCCTAGATCCCTCTGCTCTACAACACTCCCCATTGTTATGCTGAATTATTATTAGAAAATGAATACAGTCATTTTAAACACAGTTAGTTTAAAAATGACACATTTGACAGATAAATACGTGATTGCAGCACCTTTAGTAAAAGAGAAATGAAAGTATATAGACAGAAGGAAAAAAGGGTTTTGGCTGACAAACTGCAGCAGGTGAGTTGTGTGGATTTGGTAAGAAACATGGAGTCTGAGAAGGATGGAGAGATGGGGAGAAGGTTAAAGGAAATGTTTTTTGTGAAGGAATTGGAGTGGGGAAGGCCGAGGCTGCTTAAAGCTTTGGCAGTTGTGATGGGGCCACCAGGAGGGAGTGTCCCAACCAGAAAAGGCAGTGGGATCCAGGGCAGGAAGTAACTGTGGAGGAGGAGGTGGTGGAGGACGGGGGTGGGGTGAAAGAGGCCCCGGTGGCTCTGAAGCCATATGAGGTTTTCAAGGCAGCGAGGACAGAGATACAGTGTAGTTAAGCACAATCATGGTGGGAGGGAAAGATGGTTTATTGAGACCTTGCAAGAGGGGAGATTTAAGAAAAGATTCCACATCTCTACAAATAAAATTGCCGGCTTTAAGTCATCATATTAATTTCAATGAAAGGAAGTCTATCAAAATCCCTGTCTGCTGTAAATAAGCACAAACTATGCAGTCTGTGTAGTTAGTGTGCTATAGTTGTATGTTATAACTATATTTTGTATAGTTTGTATAGTTTATGTGTGCTGCAGCAACTGCATTTCTGGGGCGTTCCCTTTCTATTTTAGCATTGCCTCATTAAGTGAATCCGTGATTCATTTTTGTTGCCGTCCCTGGCAGCGGCTCATACGGCTCAAAATGTTCTCTCCCACCTCAAGGTCAGACAAGCTATCTCGTCTCTTCTAACAACAGTGACTGCTCAGCCTCAAATAAATCAATCCATTCCTCCTTCCGCACAGCAAGAAGCAAACTTGAAATGGAACAACGGTTCCAGCTGCCTCACAAATGCACCGAAACAATGATCCCACCTCTCCCAGTCGCGCTTCAAGGTCTGCTCAATTCAGTTGCCATCTGTGCTAAGCCACCGCTGACACAACCTAGTTTCTCAGTTTTATAGGGAACAGTAGTCGTTACAGCATTGTCTCCCTGTGTTCTTCAGAGAAATACAGCCGATGACAACATTTTGGAAGTGGTAAAGTGGGGAAGTTGGTGATTTCTGACAGTTTGAAGAAGGGCCCTGACATGAAAGGTTAACTGTCCCTTTTCCAAGTTCAGATGTTGGAATTTAACTAGGATATTAAATGCAATGTGTAAGTTCACACATTGCCAACTCGAAGCCATATAAGAGGATTTGGGTTCAGGACCAAGGAGGTCCTACTGCAGTTGCACAGGGCACTGGTGAGACTGCACCTAGTGTATTGTGTGCAATTTTGGTCTCCTAATTTGAGGAAGGACATTCTTGCTATTGAGGGAGTGCAGCGTAGATTCACCAGGTTAATTCCCGGGATGGTGGGACTGACATATGATGAAAGAATTGGGTCGACTGGGCTGGTGTTTGCTGGAATTTAGACGGATGAGAGGGGATCTTATAGAAACATATAAAATTCTTAGAGGATTGGACAGGGTAGATACAGAAAAAATGTTCCTGATGTTGGGGGAGTCCAGAACCAGGTGTCACAGTTTAAGAATAAGGGGTAGGCCATTTAGGATTGAGATGAGGAATAACTTTTTAACCCAGGGAGTTGTGAATCTGTGGAATTCTCTGCCGCAGAAGGCAGTGGAGGCCAATTCACTGGATGTTTTCAAGAGAGAGTTAGATTTAGCTCAGAGGGCTAAGGGAATCAAGGGATATGGGGAAAAGGTAGGATCGGGGTACTGATTTTGGATGATCAGCCATGAACATATTGAACGGCGGTGCTGGCACGAAGGGCCGAATGGCCTACTCGTGCACCTATTTTCCATGTTTCTGACACCTGTTTCAGACACCAAGTTAATTTGCTGCATAACTCAAGTACGTTTGCCTGCAGTTTCTATACATGACTCTGACTTTGGCCACTGTTTCACACTTGCACCACCCCCCCCCCCCTCCCCAACTCTGATATTGTTGGCCCTTCCTTTGGTTGCTGGACCACAATATCTGAAGTGCCCAGAACCCATGGCACTATTCAAAAAAATATCAGCAGGTGTTTTCCCAGTTTTCCAACCAAAATCCACCTCAGATAATACCACTGAAAATATTTCCCTGCTTGTATAAGTTGGCTGCCAGTTTACACTGTGATATTGTAACAGTGACTACATTTCACTGTCTTCATCAATTGCCTGTAGAGTACTTTGGGCCATTCTGAGATCATGAAAGTTGCTATATAAATGCAAGTTCTCACTTCCATCCAACCATCAAGATATTTGTGACGGGAAGGCCACATTGCAACTAATTCCAAAATCAGAGCAACAACACAAAATAATAATGCACACTTTCTCAAGCTCCATAATGTAACTGAAAAAGAACCCTTCTTCTTGGGCCTCCTCGGTCATGGCTGACCATGGGTGATGCATCCTAGTTGGCTGCTTGCTCCACACCTCGGCCGGAGCAGCGTCGCTTGTGGCTGAAGAGACCAATGCGGGAGTGACAGTCTCTGTCGCAAAGGTCACATTTGTGTGTGGTCTCCGGTCTGTTGAAGTTGCTGCGCTCCTTTCTGCATGCCCGCTTGTCTGCCGCTGCGTTCATCAGTTTCTCTTCCCCCGTTTTGAGATGTTGGTTCACGGTACCTCTCCACCTCGTACGGTCAGCTGCAAGGCTCTCCCAGGACTCCACATCGATGTCGAGCGCCTTCAAATCTCTCTTGCAGACATCCTTGTAACGTAGCTGGGGGCGGCCGATGGTTCTCCTCCCAGATGTTAGCTCTCCATAGAGGATGTCTTTTGGAGTGAGTGCAATAACTGGGAACAAAGTGAAGGTTTTTTTTGTCTTTAACACTGTTGGGCAGTTTAATGCCTTGGGAGCGTGTTTCAAGGAAAGTTACAATGTGTATCAGTAATCCCAAAATACATCACAGGCCAATCACCAATGATCGTCTGGGTGAAGCATTTGCTCCACCAGGTGCAAGGGGTCCAAGAGAAAATAATTCAATGGTGGTCTATCATCGGGGAGAATCCAAAATCAACCAAAGGATCAGAGGATTGAAAAATTCATTATCACATGTGAAATGAAGGTGATTTTAACTGAAATGGGTGAACAGGCGTAAACTATTCAGCCCTTTGTGTCTGTTCTGTCATCCAGTTATACCATGACTAAAATGCCATTCCTTTGCGTTAATGACTATGTGTGGTCTAGCTTTCAAATGTAATTTTAATTTAGTAAACAGTCCTTCTGTTGTGTTACGAGAATCAAAAAAAGAAGTAAAATTCATTGGTTTCTGTCAGGAGGCGGTTGGGGGGGTGGGAGGGGGGGGGGAAGTTTCATCTTTGCCATCTGAAAGAAATAATATGGGCTGGCATAAAATCGCCAGGTTTGCCTTCAATGTACACAATGCAAAATGATGCAAGAAGCTGGAGTCAGAGCGACATCGGAGATCTTGGAGAATTGTGGGCACTTGAGGATCAGGAGCCAATGTATTGTTAGCAAGAACAGTGGTGATGAATGAACCTGGAACAGATAATAATTACCGCGATGCTGCCATCTCGCCACTTTGTCTGCGCTTTGCATTTGCAGTGTAATTTGCCGCTGGACATCAGAATTTTGCCCCCCAAAAAAGCGTTTGAAGCCGCATTAGCACAGTTTTGCTGCACAGTTTGGGCAATTTGGTGTATATTTATTTGCAGCGTTGTTGCATTTAATGTGCCGGCAAAGCTGCAGCGTTGTGAGAACTTGATTGTGCGGCCCTGGCACTTACAACAATTGAACACTCTTGTCTTGATACCTTCAACCTATCCCTTGGCATCAAGCCACTCATCGCAGGTGAATAGATTGAAGGTCGGGTCACTCTGTCCAATCCCTGAGCAATTAAATTTAAAAGAGAAAATTATCCAGCAATTCCGAGCTGACTTTTTTCCCCCCAAAGTCAGATGCTGTGAGACTTGCTTGCCTTGACACCAGCCTAAAAACCAGGACCTTCCCTCTAATCAGCTAATTAAAATCAATCCTACCACTTAACAAATAACAGGGATCATCTTGCTAAGCTGGGCAGTCGCTAAACTTTCATGCAATATGAGATGAAGGTGCTGTGTATTGATCTGAGCCAGAGTTGGTAATGGTGTTTGTGTTGATCAGCATCTATGCTCGTGGTTGTTGTCAAGGCAATGGATGCGTTTCGAAAATAATACGACAGTTCCCAATTTACCGCACAGAAAACAAACTTCTGGAAACACGTACAAAATTATATAAATTGGCTGCTGCTTAACAGCTCTGTCCGTTACCATGGAGAGCAGTACTAACATATTACAGCGAATCTGTTACCTTGAATGCTTCTCTTGAAAAAGGCCTTGCAGCCTTCGCACGACCAGACTCCATAGTGATAGCCTGAGGCGTAATCACTGCACACCGCGCAGTACCGCGTTTCCTTACTGGATTCCAAGGTGCCCGTTGACGGGCTGCTTTGCTCACTGGTGCTGGAGAGATGATCGTTAACTCGGCGGCGATTGTCGTTGTTGATTCTGCAAAATCACAAGAGAATAACAAGGGCAGGATGAGAACCAAGCGTCTGAGAGGTCTTGTAGGAACAATGGGGTTGAGAGGAAAAAATAGATAGACAATAGACAATAGGTGCAGGAGTAGGCCATTCAGGACGAGTAGACAATAGACAATAGACAATAGGTGCAGGAGTAGGCCATTCAGCCCTTCGAGCCAGCACCGCCATTCAATGCGATCATGGCTGATCACTCTCAATCAGTACCCCGTTCCTGCCTTCTCCCCATACCCCCTCACTCCGCTATCCTTAAGAGCTCTATCCAGCTCTCTCTTGAATGCATCCAACGAACTGGCCTCCACTGCCTTCTGAGGCAGAGAATTCCACACCTTCACCACTCTCTGACTGAAAAAGTTCTTCCTCATCTCCGTTCTAAATGGCCTACCCCTTATTCTTAAACTGTGGCCTCTTGTTCTGGACTCCTCCAACATTGGGAACATGTTTCCTGCCTCTAATATGGCAGGAGTAGGAGTGGGCACGCGAATTGTACTTTCCTCTCGCAACAGGACATTTTTGTTTGTGTTCTAATTGTTTCAGCTAAGGGGATTCTAGTTTCAATGGGCTTTCACAGTGCGCCACTGAGAGGATTATAGAACATAGGAACAGAATTAGGCCATTCAGCCCATCGAGTACTCCACCATCCGATCGTGGTTTAAGAATAAGGGGAGGCCATTTAGAACGGAGATGAGGAAAGACTTTTCCAGTCAGAGAGCTGTGAATCTGTGGAATTCTCTGCCTCAGAGGCCAATTCTCTGAATGCATTCAAGAGAGAGCTAGATAGAGCTCTTAAGGATAGCAGAGTCAGGGGGTATGGGGAGAAGGCAGGAACGGGGTACTGATTGAGAATGATCAGCCATGATCACATTGAATGGCGGTGCTGGCTCGAAGGGCCAAATGGCCTACTCCTGCACCTATTGTCTATTGTTAATTGTCTATCTATTTTTTCCTCTCAACCTCATTCTCCTGCCTCCTCCCCATAACCTTTAACACCCTTACTAATCAAGATTTTATCAATCATGTTCATAAGTTCTAGGAGCAGAATTAAGCGATTTGGCCCAAAGTCTACTCTGTCATTCAATCATGGCTGATCTATCATTCCCTCTCAATCCCGTTCTCCTGCCTTAACCCAATAATCCCTGACGCCCTTACTAATCTTCACTTCAAATGTGCCCAATAACTTGGCCTCCACCGCCATCAGTGGCAATAAATTCCACAGATTCATCAGTGTCTGGCTAAAGAAATTCCTCCTTATCTCCAGGTACACCCTTTTATTCTGAGGCCGTGCCCTCTGGTCCTAGACTCTCCCACCACTGGAAACATCCTCTCCACATCCTCTCTATCAGGGCCTTTCACTATTCATTAGGTTTCACTGAGATCCCCCCTCAACCTTCTAAACTCCGGTGTGTACAGGCCCATCAAACTCTCCTCATACGTTCACCCAATCACTGCTTCTTCTCCTCTGTTACCAATTCCCCTCTACCATCCTGCGGACATTGGACTTTGTCTTTGGAACTGTTATACGATAATGCTGAAAACTATACTCTTGCACTCTATATCTTTCCCTTCGCTCTACCTATCATGCTTGAGTTTGGCATGATTGGATTTATTTATAGTATTGTCTGATTTTATTGCGTAGCATGCAAAACAATTTTTTTTTGCTGTATCTCAATGCAGGTGACAGCAATAAACCTAAACCTAAGCCAGTGGCCAAAAAACACTCTGCGGACACACCAATAGAACAGTCAAGAACGACAACTGTCAGGTAAAAATGAACATATAGAAAAACGTGAAAGTTATCAGAGAATGATCGTGCTGAGAGAGCCTATTCAAGTTCAATACGTCTGAGCAGTTTAGTTAGTCCCCACCTCCACTCTTTCCCCATAATTTTCCTTTTCAAGTTTCTATCTGATTTCTTTTTGAAGGTTACCGTTGAACCTTCATCGGCCATGTTTTCAGACAGCACACTCCAGAACAATGTTTTAATGACTGCTTTTGTTTGCGCCAACTGCATGTTTATCAGCAAGAATAAAACAATGCTTCTTGAACTATTTTTACAACACAGATACAGAAGAGTCTGGAAACACGGTGTTAGTCACAAACAGAATCAATCAAGCTTTGAACCTCAGACCTGAGATTTCAGACTTGTGTGCTAAATAGATTTTGGCCCTACCAACTCGGTGTACACTGTCACCATCCCCTCCACTGTCCTACCCCTTACCCTGACCATGGAACCCATCAATGGCTATAGGACTAATGAGGGCGGCATGGTGGCGCAGCGGTAAAGTTGCTACAACACAGTGCTAGAGACCCAGGTTCGATCCTGACTACAGGTGCTGTCTGTGCAGAGTTTGTACCTTCTCCCTGTAACCACCTGGGTTTCCTCTAGGTTCTCCAGTTTCCTCCCACACTCCAAAGATGTGCAAGTTTGTAGGTCAATTGGCTACTGTAAATTGCCCCTAGTGTGCAGTGTAGGATGCAAAAGTGAGATAACAGAGAACAGGTGATCAATTTATTCACAAAATGCTGGAGTAACTCAGCAGGTCAGGCAGCATCTTGGGAGAGAAGGAATGGGTGACGTTTCGGGTCGAGACCCTTCTTCAGACTGATGTCGGGGGGCGGGACAAAGGAAGGATATAGGTGGAGACAGGAAGGTAGAGGGAGATCTGGGAAGGAGGAGGGGAAGAGAGGGACAGAGGAACTATCTAAAGTTGGAGAAGTCGATGTTCATACCACTGGGCTGCAAACTGCCCAGGCGAAATATGAGATGCTGTTCCTCCAATTTCTGGTGGGCCTCACTATGGCACTGGAGGAGGCCCATGACAGAAAGGTCAGACTGGGAATGGGAGGGGGAGTTGAAGAACAGGTGATCAATGTTCAGCGTGGACTCGGTGGGCTGAAGGGCCTCTTTCCACACTGTATCACTAAAACCAAACTAAACAAAACTTAACTAAACTAAAAGTGTTGATCAGAAAGAAAAAGGCGGTGATGCTACAAATACAAACCAGAAAACACAGGTTGGGCAGACACGGAACATGGGTCAGGCCATCTTCTGGTGCTTGCACTGAATTGGAGGATGGACAGCATTTACGGAGGAAGAACAGAAAAGGAAGGAGGAGGAAAGAAGGGGAGTGTCCTATATTGTTTGTGTTATAGTAATGATTTGGATGCAAACGTAGGTGACAGACGTCACCAAAGTTGGTGGTATGGTGGACAGTGAAGAAGTTTGTCTAAGGTTACCACAGGGTTTATTTCAACTTGGAAAATGGGTGAGTGAATGGCAGATGGAATGTAACTTGGACAAAAGCAAAGGTAATGCATTTTAGAAAGTTAAATCAGTCCAGAGTGTACATGGTGAACGGCAGAATCCTGGAGACTGACTATTGTTGAACAGAGAGCCTTGGGGTACGAGTACCTAGTTCTCTGACAATGGGAACACAGTTAGACATAGCGGTGAGGAAGGTGCGTTGTGTGCTTACCTTCATCAGCTAAGGCACTGGATATAAAAGTTGGGACGTCATGTTACAGTTGTACAAAATGTCGGTTAAGCTGTAATTGGAGTATTGTGTGCAGTTCTGGACACTGCATTGAAGAAAGGACATGGTTTAGCGAGAGAGCGTGTAGATAAGATTCACAAAGATACCTGGACTGGAAGTCTTGAATTATGAGGAGAGATTGGATAAGCTGGGAGGTGGAGAGGTGACATGTTAGTGGTATTTAAATTTATGAAAGGCATCGATAGGGTGGCTAACCCATGTCTGTTTCACATGGGAGTGGTACCTAAAACATGAGGGCATAGGTTTATGGTGAATGGGAAGAGGGTTTAAAGATCGGAAGGGCAAATTATTCACACAAAGAGTATAGACAATAGACAATAGACAATAGGTGCACGAGGAGGCCATTCGGCCCTTCGAGCCAGCATCGCCATTCAATGTGATCATGGCTGATCATTCTCAATCAGTATCCCGTTCCTGCCTTCTCTGCTCTATCAACTCTCTCTTGAGAGAGAATTCAGAGAATTGGCCTCCAATGCCTTCTGAGGCAGAGAATTCCACAGATTCACAACTCTCTGACTGAAAAAGATTTTCCTCATCTCAGTTCTAAATGGCCTACCCCTTATTCTTAAGCTGTGGCCCCTTGTTCTGGACTCCCCCAACATTGAGAACATGTTTCCTGCCTATAAAGTGTCCAACCCCTTAATAATCTTATACGTTTCGATAAGATCCCCTCTCAATAGACAATAGACAATAGGTGCAGGAGTAGGCCATTCAGCCCTTCGAGCCAGCACCGCCATTCAATGCGATCATGGCTGATCACTCTCAATCAGTACCCCGTTCCTGCCTTCTCCCCATACCCCCTCACTCCGCTATCCTTAAGAGCTCTATCCAGCTCTCTCTTGAAAGCATCCAACGAACTGGCCTCCACTGCCTTCTGAGGCAGAGAATTCCACACCTTCACCACCCTCTGACTGAAAAAGTTCTTCCTCATCTCCGTTCTAAATGGCCTACCCCTTATTCTCAAACTGTGGCCCCTTGTTCTGGACTCCCCCAACATTGGGAACATGTTATCTGCCTCTAATGTGTCCAATCCCCTAATTATCTTATATGTTTCAATAAGATCCCCCCTCATCCTTCTAAATTCCAGTGTATACAAGCCCAATCGCTCCAGCCTTTCAACATACGACAGTCCCGCCATTCCGGGAATTAACCTAGTGAACCTACGCTGCACGCCCTCCATAGCAAGAATATCCTTCCTCAAATTCGGAGACCAAAACTGCACACAGTACTCCAGGTGCGGTCTCACCAGGGCCCGGTACAACTGTAGAAGGACCTCTTTGCTCCTATACTCAACTCCTCTTGTTACGAAGGCCAACATTCCATTGGCTTTCTTCACTGCCTGCTGAACCTGCATGCTTCCTTTCATTGACTGATGCACTAGGACACCCAGATCTCGTTGAACTCCCCCTCCTCCTAACTTGACACCATTCAGATAATAATCTGCCTTTCTATTCTTACTTCCAAAGTGAATAACCTCACACTTATCTACATTAAACTGCATCTGCCATGTATCCGCCCACTCACACAACCTGTCCAAGTCACCCTGCAGCCTTATTGCATCTTCCTCACAATTCACACTACCCCCCAACTTAGTATCATCTGCAAATTTGCTAATGGTACTTTTAATCCCTTCGTCTAAGTCATTAATGTATATCGTAAATAGCTGGGGTCCCAGCACCGAACCTTGCGGTACCCCACTGGTCACTGCCTGCCATTCCGAAAGGGACCCATTTATCCCCACTCTTTGCTTTCTGTCTGTCAACCAATTTTCTATCCATGTCAGTACCCTACCCCCAATACCATGTGCCCTAATTTTGCCCACTAATCTCCTATGTGGGACCTTGTCGAAGGCTTTCTGAAAGTCGAGGTACACCACATCCACTGACTCTCCCTTGTCAATTTTCCTAGTTACATCCTCAAAAAATTCCAGTAGATTTGTCAAGCATGATTTCCCCTTCGTAAATCCATGCTGACTCGGAATGATCCCGTTACTGCTATCCAAATGCTCAGCAATTTCGTCTTTTATAATTGACTCCAGCATCTTCCCCACCACTGATGTCAGACTAACTGGTCTATAATTACCCGTTTTCTCTCTCCCTCCTTTCTTAAAAAGTGGGATAACATTTGCTATTCTCCAATCCACAGGAACTGATCCTCAATCTATAGAACATTGAAAAATGATCTCCAATGCTTCCACTATTTCTAGAGCCACCTCCTTAAGTACTCTGGGATGCAGACCATCAGGCCCTGGGGATTTATCAGCCTTCAGTCCCATCAGTCTACCCAAAACCATTTCCTGCCTAATGTGGATTTCCTTCAGTTCCTCCATCACCCTAGGTTCTCCGGCCCCTAGAACATTTGGGAGATTGTGTGTATCTTCCTCAGTGAAGACAGATCCAAAGTAACGGTTTAACTCGTCTGCCATTTCTTTGTTCCCCATAATAAATTCCCCTGCTTCTGTCTTCAAGGGACCCACATTTGCCTTGACTATTTTTTTCCTCTTCACGTACCTAAAAAAACTTTTGCTATCCTCCTTTATATTATTGGCTAGTTTACCCTCGTACCTCATCTTTTCTCCCCGTATTGCCTTTTTAGTTAACTTTTGTTGCTCTTTAAGAGTCCCAATCCTCTGTCTTCCCACTCTTCTTTGCTATGTTATACTTCCTCTCCTTAATTTTTATGCTGTCCCTGACTTCCCTTGTCAGCCACAGGTGTCTCTTACTCCCCTTAGAGTCTTTCCACCTCTTTGGAATAAATTGATCCTGCAACCTCTGCATTATTCCCAGGAATACCTGCCATTGCTGTTCTACCGTCTTCCCTGCTAGGGCCTCCTTCCAATCAATTTTGGCCAGCTCCTGCCTCATGCCTCTGTAATCCCCTTTGCTATACTGTAATACCGACACTTCCGATTTTCCCTTCTGCCTTTCCATTTGCAGAGTAAAACTTATCATGTTGTGATCACTGCCTCCTAATGGCTCTTTTACCTCTAGTCCCCTTATCAGATCAGGATCACTACACAACACTAAATCCAGAATTGCCTTCTCCCTGGTAGGCTCCAGAACAAGCTGTTCTAAGAATCCATCTCGAAGGATCTCTACAAACTCTCTTTCCTGGGGTCCATTTCCAACCTGATTTTCCCAGTCTACCTGCATGTTGAAATCTCCCATAACCACCGTAGCATTACATTTTTGACACGCCAATTTTATCTCCTGATTCAACTTGCACCCTATGTCGAGGCTACTGTTTGGGGGCCTATAGATAACTCCCATTAGGGTCTTTTTACCCTTACAATTTCTCATTTCTATCCATACTGATTCAACATCTCCTGATTCTATGTCACCCCTTGCAAGGGAATGAATATCATTCCTTACCATCAGAGCAACCCCACCCCCTCTGCCCACCTGTCTGTCTTTTCTATACGTTGTGTACCCCTGAATATTCAGTTCCCAGCCCTGGTCCTCTTGTAGCCATGTCTCAGTGATCCCTACAACATCATACTTGCCCATGACTAACTGAGCCTCAAGCTCGTCCACTTTATTTTTTATACTACGCGCATTTAAGTACAACACTTTAACTTCTGTATTTACCTCCCCTCTCACATCGTTCACAATTGGCCCTGCCCTTAATTTCTTTTCCGCTCTAGAACTTCTGTTCCCATTCTTCCGAGAGTCTTTTGCAATATCTCCTGTATTCCCTTTTACCTCATCTTCATATTCACAATTTGTTAACCCCTCCCCCCCACTACTTAGTTTAAAGCCACAGGTGTCACACTAGCAAACCTGCCTGCCAGAATGTTTGTCCCCCTGCTGTTAAGATGCAACCCGTCCCTTTTGTACAAGTCACCCCTAGCCCAGAAGAGATCCCAGTGGTCCAGAAATCTAAATCCCTGCTCTCTGCACCAGTCCCTCAGCCATAAATTCATACCCTCTATCTCTCTGTTCCTGGCCTCACCAGCACGAGGTACCGGTAGCAGTCCAGAGATAACCACCTTCGATGTCCTACTTCTCAGCGTTTTTCCCAACTCTCTAAACTCCCGCTGTAGCACCTCCTTCCTCTTCCGCCCGACGTCATTCGTGCCCACGTGCACAACGACTTCAGGTTGATCGCCTTCCCTCGCTAGGATTTTCTGAAGCCGGTCTGTGATGTGTTGAACCCTGGCACCAGGGAGGCAACAGACCATCCTCAAGTCCCTCCTGCTGCCACAGAATCTTCTGTCCGTCCCTCGGACTATGGAGTCACCGACCACTACGGCTCTTCCAGACTTCGGTCTCCCCTGTCGAGTATCCTTGCCAACAGGTCCGCCACTCGGACTGGAAACGTCTTCTGCCCCGACAGTTCCCAAGAGGGTATACCTATTTGCAATAGGCACAGCCACTGGGGTCTCCTGTAGTCCACGTCCACGTCCACTCCCCCCGGAAACAGTCTCCCACCTTCGCTCGACCTGGACCCTTGGCGTGACAGCCTCACAATAGGTCCTGTCGAGGAAACTCTCGCATTCCCGGATGGCCCTGAGGTCATCCAACTGCCTCTCCAACTCCACCACACGTCCCTTCAGGAGCTGCACCTGGACACAGTTCTTGCAGGTGTAGCTCCCAGAAGCTCCAGCGACGTCCCTGTCTTCCCACATCCTGCAGGAAACACACCGCACCAACTTTTCCGCCATCACCTTGTGCCTATAACCAGCTCTGGCTTAAAACAATTGTATCCTCCTCACCTCAGCCTCCTCGCCGTCCTTGCTCTGCTCCCGGACTTTTCAAATTGACTACTAGCTTCCTTTTGGCGCTCTTTTTAAACTGCCTGTTCAACTGTGATTAGCACTTACTTTACTGCTCAGCCAACGGGCGTCCTTGCTCTGCTCCCGGACTTTTCAAATTGACTACTAGCTTCCTTTTGGCGCTCTTTTTAAACTGCCTGTTCAACTGTGATTAGCACTTACTTTACTGCTCAGCCAACGGGCGTCCTTGCTCTGCTCCCGGACTTTTCAAATTGACTACTAGCTTCCTTTTGGCGCTCTTTTTAAACTGCCTGTTCAACTGTGATTAGCACTTACTTTACTGCTCAGCCAACGGGCGTCCTTGCTCTGCTCCCGGACTTTTCAAATTGACTACTAGCTTCCTTTTGGCGCTCTTTTTAAACTGCCTGTTCAACTGTGATTCTGTAGTTGATATCTGCAATGAACACCCAGTGGAGGCAGGAACATTAACAACATTTAAGTGACCTCTGGGCAGGTAATTGAATGAGCAGGGATGAGAGAGAAATGGAATTAATGCAGGAAAGTAAGAATAGTAGAGACGGGCATAATGGTCAGCATGGACAAAGTGGATCAAAGGACCGTTTTCTAAGTTGTTTAACTCTATAACGTCCGTCCACTCGGTACTTATCCAGTCTCTCTCTGGAGAATATATTACACATAATATATTATACATGCATCTCAACCAAACCATGTGCTAGCAAGGTCCACATTCTCACCATTTCTTGGTGAAGAATTTTCTCCAGAATCTTTCACCAGACTGACTTATATTTGCAATGAACAAGTGGGAAGGAATCCACACATACTTTGTCAAGCTCATCCATATTTTTACAAAGAGCTATCAAAACAACTTTCAGACTACTCCTTTCACGAGGAAAAACTACGGACTCCAAGATTTCTAATTGATTAGTTAGACCAGAGGGCTACTCGTCAGATGGAAAAGTTAGAAGGGACTTTACAACCTTGTGGAATAAGGGGGCCAAGATTTTCTTTTGGGATTTTGTGAGAGTCTTCCTTGGATAGACGCACGCAGCATGGAAACAGGTCTCACAACCCATCAAGTCTACGCTGACTATCAACCGCACATTGACTCCAGTCCTATGGTGAACCCACTTTACAGTATTCTCTCCACATTCCCATCAACGCCCACCCCAGGTTCTATCACTACCCACAAGGGGCAATTTAAATGGCCAATTACCCAGCCAACATGAACATGTATGGCATGTGGGAAGTAGCAGGAACATCCGGAGGACATCCATGCAGTCACAGGGGGAAGATGTAAACTCCCCATGGACAACACCGGAGGTCAGGATCGAACCAGGCTCGCTGGATCTCTGGGACAGCAGCAGCACCAGCTGCAGCACAGTGCCACACTCATTCATCGTTTACAGATTCCCCCCACCTTGATTCAGGCGGTGACGTACTGCAGGAAATCTTATCCTGCCAAACCTACGTCCGGGCTATCACGGCAGACTGAGCCGCACAGCCTGAAAACCGGCAGCGCCAGTTCGGAAAATGGCTGCAGGAACTCAGAGTTCAGAAGGCAAAAATACTCAGGCAGGCAATGGGAGTAGATGGGAAACAGCTGAGATGCCAATGGGCATCTCAATATCGCCTTTATCCTCTTTCACACTTTTGGAGCGTGAATTTTTAGGTGTTTTTTGGTTAGTGATACAACATGGAGCAAGGCTCTTCGACCCACCAAGTCCATGCCGACCATCGAGCACCCACACACTAGTTCTATGCTATCCCATTGAAGCGCCCACTCCCTACACGCCAGGGGCAATTTACAAAATCCCAATTAACCTACAAAACTGCACGTCTTTGGAAGTGAGAGGAAACCAGAGCATCCAGAGGAAACTCATGCATCACAGGGAAACGTGCAAAGTCCACACAGACAGCAGCCGAGATCAGGATCGAACCCGGGTCTCTGGTGCTGTGAGTTAGTGGCTCTACCAGCAGCCCCACATTGCCACTGTGTGACTTGCTGAAGGGAACAATGATTAACGTATACAGAACTGGTCGTCAGAAAATATCTGTGTATGTGAAGAAGATAAAAACTTGGCTGAGGAACACGATATCCCTTCAGTGAATATTGCATTCGAAAAGTTGGAGCTCATGCAGTTAACAGGAGATCAGACAAAGGTCTTCAATAGAAGAAGGGTTTCATTCTGATAAATCAAGTAATATTGGTCAGCACGAGAAGTGAAGAATGTAGTGGAATTAAACGTCGAATGAGTAGGACGTACAACAGAATGGATAGGATATTATCTGAGAAGTGAACATGAAAGTGGGAACGAATATGATATTAAAGGACAAGAGAAAGTAAACGAGTGAAAGTAGAGTCTCAATGGGATACAGCACAGAAACAGGCTCTTTGCCTCACCAAATCCGTGTCAACACTAATGCTATTATTCATCCCACTTTCTCCCCACATCCACAACGTTCCATGAGATTCAACCACTCACTGCACACACTCAGGTGCGCATACAACAGAAATCATGCTTGCAGCAACATCGCAGTGACCAAAGCATGCTGAGAAACCCCACGTGGTCACTGGGAGGACACGCATACTCCACAGTCAAGGTCAGGATTGAACCAGGGTCTCCAGTGCTGCGAGGTGGTAGCTCACACAGCTCTGTCACTGCACCACAAGTAACGACGGATAAAGGAAAGGCACAGCAATGGAAGTTGGATTGGATATGAGGGAATATGAAAGGGATCGGTGACTGAGCAGGAGGATTGTTTACACTGGTGTAGAGTGAGCAAGAGGGTAGAATTAGAACTGAATGGAATGTTAGAAGCTATATTAAAAGGTGAGCGAAATTAGTTTGGATATGGTATTGAAAGCCTGCAAAGGGAATAAGCGGCAGACTGAGGTCACTCTACAAGATGTCTGGGCTTATGTAGGGAGTGAGCAAAGAAGGACTCAAATTACATGGAGTATGGGACTTAAGTAGGTGACGGATTAGAGGAGTCCATGTCTGGTTCAACATACCAGCAACGTTGAGCACAATGGCCAGTTCATGATCTGTTGCGTTATAAATGAAAAGGCAAAATGTTTCCCTTCAAATCTTTGCTTTAACCTATATAGTAATGATGTGAAAAATAGGGCAATGTTCTTTAGTCCTTCTGGTTTTTCGACAATGATCAGTTTATGGACTAGATATTATTCAACATCAGACACTGCCCCTAGCTTCTACCTGGTGCCGCTTCATCACCTAATTGCATTTGCACAACTTTCCTCCGTACCTATCTTGAGTTAGCAATAATCTATCAGCCCCAGAATTTAAATTCAACAATTGTCACTTGCTGAAGAAGGTTTCAGATGTGTTTTTTGATTCAATGATCTCAAAACCAAACCAGAATCAATTTCTATCAATGCCACTCTCTGCACCTTCCTGCTGCAAGTGTTGGACGCTGGCCGGTTAATTTATTTTTTCTCCCTGGCCTTTTGCCACCTTGCTCTCCTGTCCTGTTAACCTGATGATGGGGCCATTTCACAGGACAGGCTCCCATCGCCATTAAGGAGGCTCGACTTGTTGGGAAATGTTTGAACGTCTGACGCCACTTGGCTTTGCACTTTGTGCTTGTGCCGACACTAAAGTGTTCCCGGGCTGTTGTGGCATCAGCCACAAATCCAGTCCTTTCCCACCCCATCATCACACCAAATTATTCCCAGTAGGAGTTGCTGGCTAAAGATTGGGAGATGCTGATTTGGACAAGTGTAGAGGAACTGCTGAGTACAGTCTCTCTGCACAAGGGTTCCATTCCTGAGAACTGTCCAGTAACCAAGTTTCCTTTTGATCAGCAACATCAATTTCCGATCGCTACTAATTTTGTATGACTCCTGTAACTAATTTCATTGAATATATATATGTTCTATGAATATATATATATATATGGAATTCTCTGCCGCAGAAGGCAGTGGAGGCCAATTCTCTGGATGCTTTCAAGAGAGAGTTAGATAGAGCTCTTAATGATAGTGGAGTCAGGGGGTATGGGGAGAGGGCAGGAACGAGGTACTGATTGTGGATGATCAGCCATGATCACATTGAATGGCGGTGCTGGCTCGAAGGGCTGAATGGCCGACTCCTGCACCTATTGTCTACTGGCTATTGTCACTCTAACATCACTCCTAAATAAACTAATGGAACCATGGAATAATGCACCCAAAAAAAAAACACAAAGTGCTGGAGTAAGTCAACGGGTCAGGCAGCATCCCTGAAGTCATGGATAAGTGACATTTCAGGTCGGGACCCTTCTTCAGTCCCAACTCAAAACATTACTTATCATGTTCTCCAGAGATGCTGCCTGACCCATTGAATTCCTCCAAGGCCGTGTGTATTTTTTTTGTAAACCAGCATCTGCAGTTTCTTGTTTCTGTATGCTGCATCCAGTTGTCAACTAATACCGCCATAACATTTTCATGAATATTACTGTCTGGAAACCTTCCTTAAATATTTATGGGAGAATCTGCGTGAAATCGGATTTCCGTGAGCCTGGTCTTCCATAACCCTGCAGCCTCTGCACTTCCATCTCAAGATGGAATGCTGATTGATCATCGAGAGAAGGAAGTTTGGAGGCTCCCTTGGCTGGCTCCCACAACCACTGCCTGAAGCTGGGCCAACGATAATTCTGTGGTTCCTCAGAACTGGCCCTTCTCTGCTGGCCGTGGGTTTCAGGAGGAAGACACAGCTCAGAATTGCACACAACTTTGGTATGTGTAGAAAAAGATTCAGGCCGACTGGCCTCGACAGAAACTTCAGCAGAAGACGATTTATTGTCAGAGCACATTGGATGCAGCTTTTATGATTATTACTGCTCTGCTCAACTGTTGTCCCTGTTGCATCTCAGATTGGTCTATGTCTCGGACATCCGTTGTATGAACAGCACTCAACCAAAATGTTCAAATTTTCACCCGTACGTGTATAAAACAATCCGGGGTTTGTGAACAGTGTTTATGAAGTCGGAAGGGTAAATCTGTTTTATCCCCTGGCTGCGAGACTAGTCGCCAGAAGCACGGAATCAAAATAATTGGCAGAACAGTCAGAGGGGAGGACATGATCTCCAGACTTGCCATCCAATCTCTGGGAGGGGCAGGGGTGGAGGAGGTACAGCAGCCCGTGTGAACAATAGGTATTGACGAGGAGTGAACTAAAAGCAAACGACAAAGCCACAACTCCTCTTCTACTGATCACACAACGTCTTTGGGCCTTGTGAGAGTCTGCTGGACTGGGAGTGCAGGCAAGCTATTACTCATCCCGCGGCGCTGCCTCTCACGTCCCTTGGCCACCGTTGCGATCGTGCATACCGTCTCCTTCCTCCAGCCCACAAGGGGACTTTCACCCCACCCTCTAAATCGATGGCAGCGTGACCAGAGCGAA
The DNA here is from genome assembly GCF_053455715.1 of Rhinoraja longicauda. Classification (NCBI taxonomy): domain Eukaryota; kingdom Metazoa; phylum Chordata; class Chondrichthyes; order Rajiformes; family Arhynchobatidae; genus Rhinoraja; species Rhinoraja longicauda. The sequence goes on along the minus strand of NC_135961.1, from coordinate 56,759,438 downwards.
ACCGAAGGCAATTGCCGCCGCTCCCCTCAGCGGCTGCTGATGTCACTGTGCCAAGCTCTTCCCACAATTGAAGGCACAAAATGCTGGAGTAACTTTAGATTTAGAGATACAGAGCAGAAACAGGCCCTTCGGCCCACCGGGTCCGCGCCACCCAGCGATCCCCGCACATTAACACTATCCTACACCCACTAGGGACAATTTTTTTTTTTTTAACATTTGCCCAGCCAATTAACCTACAAACCTGTACGTCTTTGGAGTGTGGGAGGAAACCGAAGATCTCGGAGAAAACCCACGCAGGTCACGGGGAGAACGTACAAACTCCGTACAGTACAGCACCCGTAGTCAGGATCGAACCTGAGTGTCCGGCGCTGCATTCGCTGTAAGGCAGCAACTCTACCGCTGCGCCACCGTGCCGCCCCGCGGGACAGGCAGCATCTCTGGAGAAGATGGACGGGTGATGTTTCGGATCGGGCCCCTTCTTCAGCAAAAGGATCTATCACCTACATATGTCCCACAGAGATGCCGCCTAACCCGCTGAGTTGCTCTAGCACTATGTGTCCCTTTGTGGCTAGCACTTTTAGTAAACCACTTTTGTAAACCTTGTTTATACTGTACTTTCTTCCTACGATAGCCCAGTCAGAACAAGCCATGGGGCAGGAGCACACATTCAAGCCATATCCGACAGGGCGATCCCGTACTCCTCCTCTTTCCCCACAGCTCAGTGGCACTCGCCTTTTCAGATACTTACTTCAGTCCTTTCTCAAAATTAATCTGCTTCCAGCACCCTTTCAAACAATGGTAAACACAATGTCGACAAAATCCTACCCCTTTTCTGATTGAGTCCTGGACCTGAAACTTGAACCGTCTTTCTTTCCACAAGATGCTGCCTGACCTGCCGAATGTGTCTTGCTTTTTATTGGCTTTTATTCCAGATTTTCACCATCTGCATTTCTTTTGATTTACTTTACACAGATTTTTCTCCCTTTCTTCTTTAGCAACACCTTTTTGTAACCCCCGGGATTTTTATCAACAGAGGGAAAAAATACAGTAGTGGCATTGTGCTGCTCACAGAATTGGTATCCAAAGTATTGATTGCACAATCTAAATGAAACACAACAGTGACAACAGCAATCCAAGTGAGTGGAGAAGAAAGCTTGCCTCAACATGTTGAGAGAAATAGTCATAATAGAAAAACCTGTACCTAATATACTCAGGCTACAAATCATCTCCTGCTGACATTTATGTGGAGGCCAGTGGGCTTGAATCCTTCCCCACTCATAACAGACTAGTGTACGCTCCTTGAAATGCCTCTTCTCAACCAGCTCATAGGGCTTAGAAACTCTAAACTGTTTAAAACTCCGGAGCGCTGCTGCGAAATTTACTCTTGAGACGAGACAATTCGATACCACCACCACGATAAAGTGGATTTTAACTGATTTTGCACCATTGTACCTCCATTTGCAGAGAAGAAAAGGGTTTTCCTCCCTTAAACCCCCTCCCACCCCCCCAACTCACCCCACCCCCACGCCTTCCCACAGATTGCACCCTCTTGCAGCTCGACATCTGGGACTGTCAGGAATTTAATTCTTGACTGGGTTTAGGTTTGATTCGGGTTAAGTTGCAGCATTGATGGCATTAAATCTCCGAGATGAATGGACAGACTGACATCGGAGTTATACTCATTCTCCACTTATCAACACAAGGTCGGTGGAAGGCAGGCAGAGCAGTGGGAATTATCCCAGGGATTTTTTTTGTTTCCCCCCCCCCCCCCCACAACCCCAATCCCAACCCCCCCCCCGCATGTCTTGTCAGGGCTGAACTAATTTTGGCAAGGAACCTGAAACAAACTGAACTTATTGCCTTCACCGATAGATTAACCGTCTTGATTGGAAACATCACTCAGAAAAGCCGAATCGAAAGGTATTCAGAGGTCCTGAGTGCGTTATCCAGTTTTCGACTGGGGTACAATTAAAGATAAGACCCAAATTCCCCCCCGAAAAAACACAACAATATGGCAAAGAACTTCACCCATCCACACAGTAAAACCCGGGGCACACCCCAAGCTGGAGCGAGCCCCAGCCAAGCTCCTTCGATGCAGGGGGAGCCTGCATAGCCCACATTAAAACAGATGCAGAGTTAAACGTGGCAAGCTGTGAATGAAGTGACGGACACCTCAAAATCGCATAGGAAATAAAGGATGCCATGTCCAAAGAGCCATATTTCAGCATGGATCCCGGACACACACACACACACGGCAGACTTTGAGGCACCGACGCTGAGTTGAAGGGGAGGGTGTGGGGGGGGATGAGGGTTGGGGAAGGGGGATCATCACCTCTCTCTCCCCCCACCCTCGGTGTGTCGGGGCTGGAGGCTGCGGGGAACGGCAAGGGAAAAGCAGGAGGCTTACCTGTAAAAGGTCGAAGGGGGTCCCTCGCGAAGCCCAAAGCTGCTGCAGCTGCTCTGCTCGTTCTCCATGTAGTACGGGACCTGCTGCCCGTGAGCGACGAAGGAAGAGAGCTGGGGAGCCGTCTGCAAGAAGACCAGGGGGCTCGGGGACATGCTGTTGAGGGAGTGAAGACCTCCAATGTTGCCGGAGCCATGCGAGTCGGTGGAGGCTGCGTAGCCCAGGCTGGTTGGGTTGTACAAGCTGGCGGCGGCTGCAAACTCGTAGCCACCCTCCGGGTAATTCATCGTCCCTGCTCGATTCTTTTCCACGTAGATGTCATTCAGAGGTCCATCGCCACTTAGAGGTAACTGCAGAGTTTGCCTGCCAAAAGTGTCCAACTCGCTGGTCTGAATCTTCTGAAGCAAAGCAATCGCAGGTGATTTGTGATGGAGCGGGATTGCCATGACCAGCATCCAGAGGAGGGGGGAAGAACAAACACAGAACGCCGCTGGCTCCCGGGTGTCACAGGCTGACTCCGTCGTCTCTCGCTTCGCCCTTCATATCAATTGACCAACCTAGAGAAGGAAGAAAACCCTCACAGTCAGGAGAAGACGAGTACTACAGCGCTCACCACGGATGACAGGGCTTCACAAACACTACGACTGCTCTGCTGCTGTGCGTGAAGAGGAGGAGGATACAAGTGAGAGAGAGTGCAGACAGAGGAACGCATTCAAACTTCAGACCAAGTCCTTCTCATCTGAACTAATAAGCATTACAAAGGCATTGGCAGCCAGCCAAAACAAGAAGGTTGTCGTACGTACATTGGCACTAGCCTCACCTCTCGCCACAGGCTTGCACACTTTAAAAAGTAATGCTGCGCTGATTTAAGTGTTTCACCAAAGATTAAAGGCTGGTTTAAACGTGCGTGCCTTGGTCGGGTTGCGTTCTGTCACGATAGCACGAGGAAAGAGATTGATTCCAGTTTTATCCCATCGCCTCACCTGAAGGTGCAAAACCAGGAAAGGTTCCAGCCCCAGCACGGATGCCGCTTGATTTCCCGCGCTCTCGCACGCCTTCCTCCCTCCTGAGGCAATCGGCCCCACTCGCTCTCAGCGCACCGTCCAAGCTATCAGCCCCCCTCCCCCCGGACTTGGTGCTGGAAGCAATCAAAGTCAAGCCTTCATTTCATTCTCTTTAACGATGCACCCGCGCTGACGTGTTAATAAAGTGCGCGCAGAGTGTGAAGTTTCCCTGGGATTCCTCCCCTTTTCTCAGCCCCGGTATACCTGAGCTTTCCCCCACTACAGTGCACGGTTGCTCTTTAATTGTTTGCTTTCATGTTTAACATCTGGGTCAGCCTTAAAGTGGCCGGGGCTTCAATGGTTGATTTATTAATAATGTAATAGCTTCAATAAATCAGCACCAAGAACTCACTACAGAAGATGCCCACTGTCTACTTTTTGTTATAAACCCCCCAACCCCGCACATTAACAGACACCTCCGTCGCAGGAGAAACTCACAGCCAGTGCCAGGCTCACCAGCCAAAGCCCCACTTCCACCAGGTTTCAGGTAAAAAAAAAAATATTTTGCTGACAGTCAATGGCCACATATTGAAACGCTTGTTTCCACTTGTGCGAGAGTCAAGAACGAACAAGGGGAGGTAGGAGTCAGTCTGAAGAAGGGCCATGACCCGGAACACCACCGAAGCCTTTCCTCCAGAAATGCTGCCTGACCCAGGGCCGTCTTAACACATGGGCCTGATGGGCACTTGCCCGGGGGCCCACGAGCATAGGGGCCCCATGCTGATCTGTGTATGTTAAGTGACTTGCAATAAATAAATACTACTTTAAAAATGTAGGTTCAATAAGTGCTTTTTTCGCAACATTTTCGGTCCCTAAGTGCGTCTCACAGCGATCTGTAAGTGCTTTTCGCAACAATGTAGCACCCTAAGTCCATCGCTAAGTGCTTTTCGGTAAGTGCTTTTCGCCGGCACGACAGGGGGGGGCTGGTAGGGAAAGGGGGGTGGGGGAGAGTAACGGTAGAGGCCCCAGTACACTGCTTTGCCTGGGGGCCCATAATGCTGTAAAAACGGCCCTGGCCTGACCCGCTGAGTTAGTGCAGCTTTTTGTGTCAAGCTGGTCATGAGGTGCATAGAAATGTCTTCCCTCTGAGGTTTTCGGTAATCTCTGGAAGGGATTGGCCTGAGGGTGGTGGTGGGGCCGAATCATTCAACGTATTTGAGGTGGAGTTGGATTAATGTTTGAAAAGATCAAGCAATTGAGAGGTGGAGGGAACTGGTACCGAAGATGAGTTGAGGCCGCCACACATCAGCTATGACCGTATTGAGTTCATGGGGCAGGCCTGAGGGGCCGAGTGGCCTGCTCCTACTCCTACCCTTCTGCGTTTGAACAGCACTATTTGTGACAGAAATTGCGAGGCAAAGAAAAGATTTGGGCTCTGCCTCCCAAGATTAAGGGAACAATCCATCCTACACTTCCTACACAAAGAACTGCAATGCTGGTTTAAATCGAAGGTAGACACAAAATGCTGGAGTAACTCAGCGGGTCAGGCAGCATCTCTGGAGAGAAGGAATGGGAGAAGTTTCGGGGCGGGGCCCTTCTGAACGTCACCCACTCCTTCTCTCCAGAAATGCTGCCCGACCCGCTGAGTTACTCCAGCATTTTGTGTCCACCTTCCCACACTATGTTCATCTTGCATTAAAGCAAACATGCTTTCCTTCCGATCACCTCTCTGCAGCAGAAATGGTGGACAATTCCCCCAGATTGCCAAGTGTAAGGGAAATGGAGCGGCGCTGACAAGCTTGGCATTTGGAAGCTCACTTCTGTAAATCTGACCACCCCCAACAGCACAACGTGTCAATGGGAAACAATGTTCTGACATACAACTAGCATGTGCCTCATACTTTCACTGTAATGTTTTAAGGCACTTTAAAGGCACTTTCTCTGATAAAATATGACAGTGACACACCAGGAGAAAGTTGGCCCCAAAATTGGGTGAAGCAGCAGATTTTACGGGGCATTTTACGGATGAGAAAGACGAGTGTTACAATGCTGACACTTAGCGGGCGAGGCAGCCGATGAAACAAATGACGGCATGAAAGGAAAAAGGGGATAGAAAAGTGTTTTGAATTGGAAAGGTGTGGTGACCACAGAGTTCTGTCGGGCCGGAGGAGATTACACAGGGGGAGAGGACTGAGGCATCAGTGGATTTGCTAACATCAAGGTGTTCTTGGATCAGGAGCCAACGGAGGCCAGGTGCACAGGTAGAGGGATTGATCTGAACTTGATCTCTGTCCAAAGCCGCAGTGGCTGAAATGTGAGTGGGGAATAATAGCGACGCAGAACGCAGACGGAAAAAAAAAATTTTTACATATTGCCATTTTGAGCCGCTCTCAATAATTCTAAGCTTTGCGCAGTCAATGGAAAAACCAGAACATGGTCGCTGTTTCATTTGGCAAGCCAATGAATTAGCCATGTCATTGGGCCAGTCAAAGTGGCCTCCAAAGTTTGATACAGCAGGATCCCGTAAAACAGCACAGACCTGTCAAAGTTATCTCAGCAATCTGAACTGAAGTATTAATATGGGCTGCAACAATTCATTAGATCTCTTTCTCATAGAGCCATGGATTTGTGCATCCTCCAGTTTAACAACTCAAATATGGCATCTCCAACAGTTCTGCTCCCCCACCAACACGGAGCATTGTGGGCTCCACTTTCCATCAGTCAGCGTTGCCGGCTTGATCTGTTCTGTACCTTTTCATACCTCAAGTTTCCCTCTCCCCTGACTCTCAGTCTGAAGAAGGGTCTCGGCCTGAAACGTCACCTACTCCTTTTCTCCAGAGATGCTGCCTGACCCGGTGAGTTACTCCAGCATTTTGTGCCTGTCTTCATTGCACAGCGACCGTCGGCCTAGATAACCATGCATCGGGTCTGTGGTGTAGGAAGTTGAACCCATATCTCCCTGACTGAGAGGAGAGTGCATTTACCGCCGAGCCAAACTAAAGCTTGGACTCGCTGAGAAGGAACTATCACAGTTGTCGAGTGAGAATGAAGAATGAGGTATTTTACTCTCGGTCAGTTCTGATATTGTCAAGCTTAACGATCTGGAAATTGTGAAGTATCAGCAAAGATGAGGGCAGCAGATCGTTTCACACATCTACGTGTTGACCAGAGCTGGGGCCTAGCGCTCAGATTGGGGGAGCAGAAGAAAAACAACAATCAGAGTTCAAAACTTATGATTGATTCTAAACCACTTTCAAGAGCCAAACGGCAGCTGTGAGGTACTTTGATCTTTCAGAGTTTGGCGGGGGGGGGGGGGTGGTGAGGGAGATGTAAGACCTAAGAGTCGATTTATTTTGGAGGAAGGGGCGGACAATTTGGAGGCAAAAAGATTGATTTCTGGCACCTTGTTTAAATGTTCCTGCGTTTCGGAGGGCGAAACCTCAACTGGCACTCCGAAACTCCTGCCAATTCTCCCTTTGTTGTTTTTTTCTGTCGCGCTGAGCAAACAATGAACCATTCTGGTTGTTTTTGGATGTATAAGGCTTTCCTTCTCGACGCGGTTTGACAAGGCAGACCGCAAGGGGCACAACGGCAAAGCAGCAGATTGCTGTTGTTGCCTTACAGCGCCAGAGACCTGGGTTTGATTCTGACTGCGGATGCTGTCTGTATGGAGTCTGTACGTTCTCCAGGTGCTCCGGTTTCCTCACACACTCCAAAAAGGTACAGATTTGTAGGTTAATTGGCTTGGGTAAAAATTTGTATATTTTCCCTAGTGTGTAGGATAGTGCCTGTGATTGCTGTTTTTGGATGTATAAGACTAGTGATTGCTGGTCGCTGTGGACTCGGTGGGCTGAAAGGCCTGGTTCCATGCAGTATCTCTAAAATCTAAAAGTCTTAATCACCTATCCATGTTTTCCAGAGATGCTGCCTGACTTGCCTGACTTACTCCAGAACTTTGTGTCTTTTTGTGTATTAACCACCATCTGCACTTCCTTGTTTCTCCAAGTTCAATAGAAAATAAGTGCAGGAGGAGGCCATTTGGCCCTTCGAGCCAGCACCGCCATTCATTGTGATCATGGCTGATCATCCACAATCAGTAATCCATGTCTGCCTTCTCCCCATATCCCTTGATTCCACTAGCCCCTAGAACTCTATCTAACTCTCTTTTAAATTCATCCAGTGAATTAGCCTCTACTGCCTTCTGTGCCAGAGAATTCCACAAATTCACAACTCTCTGGGTGAAAAAGTTTTTTCTCATCTCAGTTTTAAATGGCCTCCCCTTTAATCTTAGACTGTGGCCCCTGGTTCTGGATTCCCCCAACATTGGGAACATTTTTCCTGCATCTAGCTTGTCCAGTCCTTGTATAATTTTATACGTTTCTACAAGATCCCCTCTCATCCTTCTAAATTCCAGTGAATACAAGCCCAGTCTTTCCAATCTTTCCTCATATGACAGTCCTGCCATCCCGGGGATTAACCTCGTGAACCTATGCTGCACTGCCTCAATAGCAAGGTATGTCCTTCCTCAAATTAGGAGACCAAAACTGCACACAATACTCCAGATGTGGTCTCACCAGGGCCCTGTACAACTGCAGAAGGACCTCTTTACTGCTCTACTCAAATCCTCTCGTTCACTGCCCATGGCTTGAGATGGAATCCGAGGGTGATACTTTAGAAACCAAACCAGTTGCTTTTCTATCGAGCACAGAGGCACAGGAGGTCGGGCAAGGAATGATTTACCAGAACAGAATGGCTATAACTAACAGGAACTACAGAGCAGGCTGAGATCTTTACTGTAGAAAAGAGACTTCAGAGTGCCTTACAAATCATGAAAGAATTTAATCAATAAGACACTGGGAAAACGTTAACGCAGAGTCAAAAATTTAGAAAGTATAAGGTTGTCATTAATAAATTCAGTAAAGAGTTTCGGACAAACTTCTTGCCTAAAAGAATGGTGAGAATGTAGAACTTGCTACCACATACAGTGATTGAGATACCTGGAGTATTGTGTGCAGTTTTGGTCTCCTAACCTGAGGAAAGACATTCTTGCCTTAGAGGGAGTACAGAGAAGGTTCACCAGATTGATCCCTGGGATGGCGGGACTTTCATATGAGGAAAGACTGGATAGACTGGGCTTGTACTCGCTGGAATTTAGAAGACTGAGGAGGGATCTTATAGAAACATATAAAATTCTTAAGGGGTTGGAGAGGCTAGATGCGGGAAGATTGTTCCCGATGTTGGGGGAGTCCAGAACCAGGGGTCACAGCTTAAGGATAAGGGGGAAGTCTTTTAGGACCGAGATGAGAAAACATTTCTTCACACAGAGAGTGGTGAGTCTGTGGAATTCTCTGCCACAGAAGGTAGTTGAGGCCAGTTCATTGGCTATATTTAAGAGGGAGTTAGATGTGGCCCTTTTTGCTAAAGGGATCAGAGGGTATGGAGAGAAGGCAGGTACAGGCTACTGAGCTGGATGATCAGCCATGATCATATTGAATGGCGGTGCAGGCTCGAAGGGCCGAATGGCCTACTCCTGCACCTATTTTCTATGTTTCTATGTGCACACAATACTCTAGGTGAGACCACACCTGGAATATTGTGTACAGTTTTGGTTTCCTAATTTGAGGAAGGACATTCTTACTATTGAGGGAATGCAGCGTAAGTTCACGAGGTTAATTCCCGGAATGGCGGGACTGTCATATGTTGAAAGACTGGAGCAAATGGGCTTGTATACTCTAGAATTTAGAAGGATGAAAGGGGATCTTATTGAAACATATAAGATTATTAAGGGATTGGACACGCTAGAGGCAGGAATCATGTTCCCAGTGTTGGGGGAGTCCCGAACCAGAGGCCACAGCTTAAGAATAAGGGGTAGGTCATTTAGAACGGAGATGAGGAAAAACTTTTTCACTCACAGAGTTGTGAAGCTGTGGAACACTCTGCCTCAGAAGGCAGTGGTGGCCAATTTCCTGGATGCTTACAAGAGAGAGAGGTAGATAGAGCTCTTAATGATAGCAGAGTCAAGGGATATGGGGAGAAGGCAGGAACGGGGTACTGATTGTGGATCATCAGCCATGATCAGGGTGAATGGCAGTGCTCGCTCGAAGGGCCGAATGGCCTACTCTTGCACCTATAGTCTATTGTCTATAATAGAATCAACACTTAAAGGAAAGCTAATTAAGTAAAAGAGAAAGACTGAGTGACAGAGTGGCACAGCAAATAGAGTCCCTGTCACAGCCCGAGACCTGGGTTCAATCCTGACCTCAGGTATTGTCTGTGTGCAATTCATCATTCCCTTCACACTTCAAAGATGTGTGGACTGGTAGATCGATTGGTCACCATAAGTTGCCCCACACGTACAGGAGTGGTAGAATCTGTGGGGAAGTTGATGAGATTATTGATTGGTACATTGATGCGATTATCGACTTGGAGTTGATGAGCATATTGACTGGTTGCATCACGACCCACTTCGACACCTCACACTCCCAGGAACGAAGAAGAGGTTAACACTGCCTGGTCCATCAAGGGTACGGACCTCCCCACCATCGAATGGATCATTAGGAGGTGCTGTCTCAAGAAGGAAGCCAACATCATCGAGGACTCGCACCACCCTGGTCACACTCTCATTTAACTACTGCCATCGGGAAGAAGGTATGGGAGTCTGAAAACTAACGTCCAGGTTGAGGAGCAGCCTCTTCCCAACTACCATTAGGCTATTGAACACTTTAAACTCCAACTAAATTCCAAACTGCAAACTGCCTTGGTGCACCAGGGAACTTTGGGATTTGTTTTATTTTGCACTTAATTGAGCTTTTTTATCTATTGAACTCAACTTTTGTCAACTGTTGAGTGCCATGTTTACAAACCTATTGTGCTGTGGCAAGTGAGAATCTAATTGTTACATCTCAGTACGTATGACAACAAACCACTCTTCACTGTCTTACTCTTGAGGATGTGTATAGTGTACGAAATGAAATTAATGTAAGGTTAGTGTAAATGGGTGGTTGATAGTTGGCATGGACTCAGTGGGCTGAAAGGCCTGTTTCTGAGCTGTACCTTTCAATGATTCTATGATTCTAGAATCAATTTGTAGATAATGTGTTGGTGTAGGGACATACACAACTTAAACACCATAAAGATCAATTAAACTGAGTGTCTGCTTCCATGCTGTAGTGTTCTGAATTATCCATTCTGTTGCCCTCTTAAAAAAAAAATAAGAAGCCTGGATATTTAAATATTAATCCATGATTAACTACAAAGACGTTATCTCCCGCATCCAAAACAAACATAAAATAAAATTGTATTGAAAGATAGAATTTTTTTTAAAAAATCATTCTGTTGGACATCTCAGTACCAATAACTTGTCAGATGGTTTCTAAAACTTTTTTTACAACAGCATTATTACCCTTTACTTTATGTCCTTAGCTCATAACAGCATTATTACCCTTTACTTTATGTCCTTAGCTCACTGCTAGCACCCACTCAGCCGCTGTTAATAGCTGAAATGAATAGAAATGAATAGAAACAAAATACTCCGAGAAATAATGCGGTGTTTCTCAGCAGAATCAGTCCCACACGGCCAGAACATTAATCAGAAACCAAACGAGCTTACAGGAACACTTATACATCTTGTCAGAACTCAAAATGAAAATCAAAGGAGTCCTGTGTGTACTGGTTTTCTGTCCTCACCTCTGTCATTAACCTCCATAGATTTGGAATCCATTTAGTCACAGAAGGTACTCTCTCTTGATTAAAAGGGAACCAGTAGCTTATGAATGTGTTTTTGCAATCTCCACACTTCATGAAAGAACAATATGCTTTTCACAACCATTGCAGGAATCGAAGAGTTCTCGGGAGCTCATGAAATCTAATTATTGTGGGAATGTGGTAAATGCATTTAGAACAGACAGATCCCATCAAAAGCAAAAGAAGAATGAGGCAGCGATCAGATTTTTGTCCTCAGTATATCCTCAGCATTGCAGCCAAGAAGGTTTAGAAACAGATGTATGGTTCCTTGTCAATGATTCACCCCACACAGCTATGTAAGAGGGGACATTTTACTATGTGTGTTGTTCCCAGGGATGCACATTGAGACAAACATCAGCTGCTGCAGGAACACCATCACTTCGGTGAAAGATGTACTTTGGCCTGCCCAAAACTTGTTGGTCTTCCATCGTAAGGAGATGTTTGCAAGGGAATGCTGCCATATTCCAGGCCGCGGGAGTACGTGCAGCTCTGTCTAACTCTCTTTTAAATTAATCCAGTGAATTGGCCTCCACTGCCCTCTGTGGCAGAGAATTCCACACATTCACAACTCTCTGGGTGAAAAGGTTTCTTCTCACCTCAGTTTTAAATGGCCTCCCCTTTATCCTTAGACTGTGTCCCCTGGTTCTGGACTCCCCCAACATTGGAAACATTTTTCTGCATCTAGCTTGTCCAGTCCTTTTATAATTTTATATGTCTTTGTAAGATCCCCTCTCATCCTTCTAAACTCCAGTGAATACAAGCCCAGTCTTTCCAATCTTTCCTCATATGACAGTCCCTCCATCCCTTCCTGCCGAGACTCGATATTTCCATCTGATAGAGAAGGAGGCCATTTGGCCCATTGAGTTCCATTCCGGCTCATGGAGCAATCCCACCATCCCTGTTGCTTTGTCCTCTAACCTCTGCTTCCCACATTCCTATCAATGCCCTGCAGATTCTACAGCCCCCAAAGGGCAAAATTGCTGCCGAGATCTCCAAAACACGCAACCAAAAGCAATAGATGTCACAGTGGGACACCGGCAGCTGCCCATTATCCGTGGATGAACCAACACAGGGAAATCAGGTTTGCAGGCAAAAGAAGTGGTGCCATAAAAGAAATGGACCCAGTTTTTCCTCATCTCCGGGCATTGAGCAGGAATGCAATGCTCAGTGCATCACAGAATTTGGGAGTGATAGAGTTCCTAACGCATCCAAGCTCTGGGACACTGGAAGCAGCGACTAGCAACAACAGATGGAGGAGTCAATACTGATTGAAAACCAACCTCTCTCCTGAGCAACACCACCAGCCTCAAGGCAGTGGCTTACCACCCTTATCCCAGGGATTGACCATTGTCACCAGATTCGGGTATTGCTTCTTAAATGGTCCTCCCTTATGCTAGGGCGCAGTCCCAGTCTCCCAACCTATCTCATTCTAACCTTTGCACTTTTTTTAAAATCTGTGCTGTCAATGTAACTGTAAAGCTATAAAGCTGTAAGACTATATTCTGCATTCTAGTGTACTCTGGAGTCCACTCCAACCATTGAACATCTGTACACACTGTCACCTCTACACACTAGGGTTAATCTACAGAAGCCAATTAACCTACAAACCTGCGAGTCTTTGCCCCGCGGTGGGGGTCCCTCTATGCAGGGTTTCTGCCCCTCTCCATCGAGGACCTGGGTGGGAGGGTAATGCACCGAGGACTCTGGGCATGCTGGAACAGAGTTACTGACTGAGGTGACTTGACGCTGTTTATTCACAATACAATGGATTTAAAGGTCACATCTATAAAATGTGCACCATGATAAAATTACACGTGATCCTCGGACATTGAGATACACAGCCATGGTCAAGGCCAACGCTTTTCCCAGAAGTGTGGCTTACTACCTCAGCAACTTCAAGGGCCGTCAATATGGTCGTGGGTCAGCGACTCCCACTGTTATGGCCAGGCCAGGGGATTCTGCAGCAGTCACTGAAGCCAGAAGAGGTGGTCACGCAACGGTGCAGCCAATATCCCGTTTGATCGATCTGCGCTGAAATACGACTGAAGCGGTGAAACGTGCCAAGCTGTGCACAGTATTGGTATTGGTTTATTATGATCAAGCGTGCCAAAAAAACAGTGAAAAACTCTGCTCGCTATCCAGTGAAATCATGCTGTACGTGAGTACGATCAAAGCATGCACAAGTAGTGGAAAAAGAAAAATACCAGAGTGCACAAAATAGTGTCACAGCGTTAGAGTGTTACACTTACAGAGAAGGGGCAGATTTTTAAAAAGTGCAATGGGTGCAATGAGGTAAATCCAGAGATCGGCCTGATGATATCAGTCTGGGGAGATTGGAAGCTGAGTGGGAAACTGCTGATCACAAACATGCATTGAGGAACTGAACCAGATTTCACAGATTGGAGAAGAGGCCAAGGTGAACGTCAAGAGGCTCTCCATCCTCTTGGAAAGTAAGGGCTCGAGAGTAATGTGGCAATTGCAAAGAAAGCCTGTAGGATTCTCTGCTGCTGCAGTCGATGATGGTGGATGTGGAAGAGGAGCACCAAGAAGCAAAGAACCGGAAAGCCTCTCATGCAGTCTCAGAGCCTTCCAGTATCATCTGATCCAGATAAAATGTGTAGGAAAGAACTGCAGACGCTGGTTTACACCAAAGATAGACATTGATTAGATAATGTTTCAGTTCGACGCCCTTTTCCATACTCTGAAGTCTCCGGTCTGAAGAAAGGTCCCGATCCGAAACGTCACCTATTCCTTTTCTCCAGGGATGCTGCCTGAGGGATGTAAGAAAATAACTGCAGATGCTGGTACAAATCGAAGGTATTTATTCACAAAATGCTGGAGTAACTCAGCAGGTCAGGCAGCATCTCAGGAGAGAAGGAATGGGCGACGTTTCGGGTCGATACCCTTCTTCAGACTAACGTCACCCATTCCTTCTCTCCTGAGATGCTGAGTTACTCCAGCATTTTGTGAATAAATGACCCTGAGGGATGCTGAGTTACTCCAGCATTTTGTGAATAAATGACCCTGAGGGATGCTGAGTTACTCCAGCATTTTGTGTTTATCATCTGATCCAGAATCTGCTCTGTGAAGCAGGATGGGCTAAGCACGCAACTCCTCTTCCAAAAGGTTCACAGAGGATGCTTTGTGATCACCCCTGAGGTAAGAGGTCTCGCTAAGTTCAGCAAGATCCTCACAACCCAATATATAAAAGATTGCCAAATCCATCTGTACCCAAAACTTCCTGACCTCGGAGGTTTTCAAGCAGCAGGCAGGAGACACATGTGTCAAACTCAAGGCCCGCGGGCCGAATCCGGCCCGCCACGTCATTTTACGTGGCCCGTGAGTGCTTAATTGTCATTGGTCGAATATCTTTTAAGTTACAGACATTTTAAACTTTAAAAGTTTCATTTCTAAACACATTTTTTAAAGTGCTGTGCGTCTGACGTCACGGCCTCTCCTCACTCGCACCAACAAGATGGACGCCGTTAGTGGAGCCGCCCGCCGGCCCGCAATCACCGCCTCCGCCCGCTCTCCCCTCACTCTCCCACACCCGGGGGACACTCCCGAGCGGGAGGGAAGATGGTCAGACTAATGGTCCTCTCATCCTTCCCTTCCGTCCCTTCAACCCACGCCACGGCGTCCTCGAGTCCGCCCGGGCCCAGCACCGTTACCGCACACAGGCCGCAGCGCAGCGGGCAGCTTCTTCTTCTTCTTCTCCTCCTTCAGCGGCCGCTTCCACCGATGGCGGCGGCGGCGTCGACGAGGGCCGCTGCCACCGACGGCCCGTCGCGACTTCACAAAGATGGCGGCCGCTCTCCTCACGCTCCGCCATCTTGTGCGCGCCTCTCTCCTCTCGCGCCTCTCTCCTCTCGCGCCTCTCTCCTCTCGCGCCTCTCTCCTCTCGCGCCTCTCTCCTCTCGCGCCTCCCGACGCTCCCAGAGTAGCCGCCGCCCGCCTCGAGTAGTCCCACCTCCGCCGCCCGCCTCGAGTAGTCCCACCTCCGCCTCGAGTAGTCTGGAGCTCCCTCCTCCTCCTCCCCGCACGCTCGGTAAGTGCCTTTCGCCGCCAACGGCTCCACGGAGGGGAGTTGACGTGGGGGCCGAGTGGGTGGAGGGAAGGAGGGGGGTGAGGGTGGGGGGAGGAGAGAGTGGGGGGGAAAGGGGGGTGGTGGGGAAAGGGGGGGGGAGTGAGAGGGTGAGGAGAGAGTAGGGGAGAGTGGGACTGGGGAGGGGACAGCAGAGGTGGGGGGTGGTTGGGGGAAGAGAGAGTGGGGGTCAGGGAAGAGGGGAGAGTGGGGGGAGGGTGGGAGGAGCAGGGGGTGGGAGGGAGAATGGGACTGGGGAAGGAGGTGGTGGTGGGGGGGGGAACAGAGAGTGGGGGTGGGGGGAAGGGGACAGTGGGGGTCAGGGAAGAGTCGGGGGTAGGAAAGGGGGAGAAGGTGGGGGCAGAAAGGGGACAGTGAGAGTGAAAGGGGAGGAGGGGGTGGGGGAGGAGAGAGGGGGTGTGGGGGGAAGGGTGGTGGTGGGGGGGAGAGAGTGGGGGTGGGGGGAAGGGAGACAGTGGGGGTGGGGCAGTGAGAATGGGGGTGGGGCGAGTGGGGGTAGGTGGGGGGGAGAGGAGTGGGAGAGAGAGGGGCTGGGGGAGGAGAGAGTGGGGGGTGAGGGTGGGGGGGGAGAGGAGTGGGAGAGAGAGAGAGTGGGGCTGGGGGAGGAGAGAGTGGGAGTGGGGGAGGAGAGAATGAGGGGGTGGGGGGAGGAGAGAGTGGGGGAAAGGGGGGTGGTGGGGAAAGGGGTGGGGGAGAGTGCGAGGGTGGGAGGGAGAGGGACTGGGAGGAGGGCAGAGTGCGGTGGGGAGGAGGAGGAGGGGTGGGGGACAGCAGGGTGGGGGGTGGTGGGGGGTTGAGAGAGTGGAGGAGGGGGACAGTGGGGGTCAGGGAAGTGGGGGGAGGGAGGAAAAGGTGGGTGAGGGGGAAGGTGACAGAGTGAAAGGAGGGTGAGGGTGGGGGGAGGAGAGAGGAAGTGTGGGGGAAGGGGGGTGGTGGGTGGTGGGGGAAGATAGTAGGGGGAAGGGGAGAGTGGGGGAGGGGGACGGTGAGAATGCAGGTGGGGCGGGTGGGTGGAGGAGAGGGTAGGGGTGGGGGGAGGAGAGAGTGGGGGAGGCGGGGGTGGGTGAGGAGGGGTGGAGGAGAGTGGGAGTGGGGCTGGGGGAGGAGAGAGTTGGGGAAAAGGGGGGCCAGTTACAACCGGCCCTTTGAGGGCAACCATAATGCTGATGTGGCCCGGGGTGAAAATGAGTTTGACACCCCTGCTCTAGGCTGTGGATAAGCTGAGCAGATCCACATATTCCTTGGACACAAGTAAAACTCCCAGAAGCAATGGCTTAATAGCCATGTCTGACAACCTGCCAAGGATGTCAGACATGACTATTAAGCCATCGCTTCTTCAGTGATGTACAATGATCCTATGGGTTGGACTGTATCCCACCAGCTGTCTCTTGTAGGAACATTAGTGCAGGATAAACACCTTTGACCTTGTCCAGCAGGCACAGAATGTCTTTAGATTAGTTCAGAGATACTGCATGGAAACACACCCTTCAGCCCACCAAGTCCACCCTGACCATCAATCACCCATTCACACTAATTCTATGTTATCCAGAGTTTGAAGAAGTGTTCTTGATCCGAAACTTCACGTTCTCCAGCAATGCTGCCTGACCTGCTGAGTTGCTCCAGCATTTAATAATAATAATAATAATAATAATAATGCATTACATTTATATAGCGCTTTTCAAACACTCAAAGACGCTTTACAGGGATTACTAGAACATAGAGAAGAAAATAAATAGATAAATAAGTAAACGAACAGAAAAAGGAGACAGAAGGTGAGGTGACGGTCAGTGGTTGAAGGCAGTGCTGAACAGGTGAGACTTCAGTGATGTTTTGAATGTGGTGAGTGAGGAGGAGTCTCTGACGGTTTGGGGTAGTGAGTTCCAGAGGGTGGGAGCAGCGATGGAGAAAGGTTGGCAGCAGCAGAGCGGAGGGTGCAGGTGGGAGTGTGCCTGTGGAGGAGGTCAGTCAGGTAGGATGGGGCCAGGTTATAGAGGGCTTTGTAGGTCATGAGGAGGATTTTGTACTGGATTCTCTGGGGGATGGGGAGCCAGTGGAGCTTGTAAAGGACGGGGGTGATATGGTCACGGATCGGGGAGTGGGTGAGTAGACGGGCAGCGGAGTTTTGAATGTATTGAAGTTTACTGATGATTTTTGAGGGTGAGCCATAGAGGAGGCTGTTGCAGTAGTCCAGACGGGAGGTGATGAAGGCGTGTCTCTCTCAAAGTTATCCCACTTTGTCCTCCAGTCCCGACACACTAGGGGCAATTTTACAGAGGCCAATTAACCCACAAACCCGCACGTCTTTGGGAGGGGAGGGGGGGGAACCGAAGCACCCGGAGGAAACCCACGTGATCACAGGGAGAAATTGCAAACACTACACAGGCACCACCCGAGGTCAGGATTGAACCTGGGTTTCTGGCGCTGTAGGGCAGCAGCTCCACTCGCTGCACTACTGTGCCAGGACTGCAGATGAAATGGAGATGGCGGATCATGTTGGATGGTTTTCCAAGCAGGTTGTCAAAATCATTGGCAATAAAACCTCATGTGGCTCCAGAACCGGGGGCCACAGTCTAAGAATAAGGGGTAGGCCATTTAGAACGGAGATGAGGAAAAAAAAATTCACTCAGAGAGTTGTAAATCTGTGGAATCCTCTGCCTCAGAAGGCAGTGGAGGCCAATTTTCTGGATGCTTTCAAGAGAGAATTAGATAGAGCTCTTAAAGATAGCGGAGTCAGGGGGTATGGGGAGAAGGCAGGAACTGGGTACTAATTGTGAATGATCAGCCATGATCACATTGAGTGGCGGTGCTGGCTCGAAGGGCCAAATGTCCTACTCCTGCACCTATTGTCTATTGTTTATTATCAGAAGTCTCAAACATCCATCATGACCTTAACTGGCCAGTGAAGAGACAGACCCTCCTTGTTAGATCCTTCGTGCACAGCTGGTGTTTCAGTGGCACCACACACTGCCCTCAGCGTGGCTGCTGCTGTTGCTCCACTCTCCTTCTAGAAGGTACATTTGCCAGGGGATGCCTGGCTTAAAGTGAGAAATATAACAAATGAAAGAAGTCATGGTTCATACCGTTGACATGTAAGCTGCCCAAGCAGTTTCTGTAATTTCAAGTCACCCCTGCATTCCCTCTTCCCCCCACCTCCCCATCCTACTAGTTCCACTTTTCGCATCCTGTGTCCCTTCATTATCACCTCTTCCCCAGGCAACAATGCCTGGACCATTAGGGACTGCATCCTGACCTGGTCATCTGTTTGCTCTGGCCTTTTCCATCTTCCCATTCCCCTCCTCCCCCCAAACCCCCCACTTTCAGTTTGAAGAAGGTTTCCGACCCGAAATGTCACTCATCCTTTTTTCCAGAGAAGCTGCCTGATTCACTGAGTTACTCCAGCACATTGTGTCTATCTTCGGTGTGAACCAGCATCCTTCCTTACACTTACAGCATGATTTGACTGGCCAGCAATCAGAACATGCATTTCACTGTATCCCCGTACACGTGATAATAAAGACACCTTTAAACTGTTGAAAGAAAGCTAGTGGTTTTTGTCAAGGTTCATTCCATGCAGCTGTGCCACAAGGACATGCTCCATGATCTTTTCCTAGAAACACACACACCAAGGCAAGCATCAATTGCTGCTGGTAGATCATTGATTCACTGAGAGGCAAACTTAGGTCTACCTGAAACCTGTTGGTCTTCCAGTGCAGGGAGATGTCCGGAAGGGAATGCTGCCAGCTGGCACATTCCAGGGTGTAGGAATAGGTGCTGAGGAACTCACTGGAACATAGCACAGCCACAGTCACAGTGGTAGAGATGCTAGAGACCCAGGTTCGATCCTCACTACGGGTGCTGTCTGTATGGAGTTTGTACTTTCTCCCCCTTGACCTGCGTGGGTTTTCTCTGGGTCCTCTGGTTTCCTCCCACACTCCAAAGACACACAGGTTTGTAGGTTAATTGGCTTCGGTAAAATTGTAAATTGTCCCTAGTGCGCGTGTAGGATAGTGTTAGTGTGCGGGGACCGCTGGTCGGTGTGGATTCGGTGGTCCGAGGGGCCTGTTTCCTTGCTGTAAATAAACGAAACTGCAAAGGCCCTATCGGGAAGGGTCAGGCAGCCAGTGGTCACTGAGGGGAAAGACCCAGTGAAACAGCCTCTCAAACCCATTGCTAATCGAACATTTAGGAATGAAAAATGGATGCATAAAGTAAATATTGTAAACGATGTACCAATATGCTGTGTACAGTGAATGAAGACAGCACCCTGTCCTGTACTGTATAACGATATTTCATGGATAAACTATCTTTTTGGAAAAACATATTCCTTCCTGGTCTGAATGAGTAATGTAATGCCACAAAACCGGAGTGGAAGAATTCTCTAACACACCACAGTGACCTGACTGATTTAGCAGTGAGTTACAAACTGACAGTCCTCTGCCATGTGGCTAGGAAATTTATAAAGTGTGACTAAATAAATTGAGTGTCACTGTCAATTCTAGTTCTGTTGGTTCATTGTTCCCTTCATAGAAACATAGAAAATAGGTGCAGGAGTAGGCCATTCGGCCCTTCGTGTGGATGCAAAGGTTTCCACGGCACTATTTCAAAGAAGAGCTGAGGATTTTCTTTCCAATGTCCTGAGAAATGTTTACCCCTCCAGCCAAGTTTTTGGTAACTGATTAACTGGAGGGATCACATTGAGGGAGTTGGATATGCATAAATTATCCACATTTTATTGGCAGCTGTACCTCATTTGGTACTTCACTTGGCGAAGGCTATTTGACAGTGTCCTGAGGTCACGAAAGGTGCTATGTAAATGCAAGATATTCCTTCCAGTGCTGTCCTTTTCCTGAAGTCACATTCCAGAGGATAACACTATTGTTTCATGTAATATTCTCAGGCACTTATTCCCAACAAAGCAAGATTGTATCTGAAGAAGGGGTCTCGACCCAAAACGTCACCCATTCCTTCTCTCCGGAGATGCGGCCTGTCCCGCTGAGTTACTCCAGCATTTAGTGTCTAACTTCAGTGTAAGCCAGCATCTGCAGTTCCTTCGTGCACAGATTGTTTGTTGCTCCAGATAGAAACATAGAAAATAGGTGCAGGAGGAGGCCATTTGGCCCTTCGAGCCAGCACCGCCATTCATTGTGATCATGGCTGATCATCCACAGCTCTCTTGCGCCTTAGAGACTTTCAGCACAGAAGCAGGCTTTCAGCACACCAATTCCATGTGGACGGGCGGCACGGTGGCGTAGCGGTAGAGTTGCTGCCTTACAGCGAATGCAGCGCCGGAGACTCAGGTTCGATCCTGACTAAGGGCGCCGTCTGTACCGAGTTTGTACGTTCTCCCCGTGACGTGCGTGGGATTTCTCCGATTTCTTCGGTTTCCTCCCACACTCCAAAGACGTACAGGTATGTAGGTTAATTGGCTGGGCAAATGTAAAAATTGTCCCTAGTGGGTGTAGGATGGTGCTAATGTGCGGGGATCGCTGGGCGGCACGGACTGTTTCCTCACTGTATCACTAAAATAAAATAAAAAATCCATGCCACCGATCAAGCACCTGCTGTGAGTAAGAATGGAGGCTTGGTTCAGGAGGAGTGCCCTTGTCTGGGAATCAGAAGGTCAAGGTTCTGTAAAGACATCCTGGCTGACACCCGCAGAAGTCCAAAGGAGTGTTCCAAGTGTTGGATTTAGATAAGATATCAACTGAAGACACTGATGACAGTCCATATGGATGTTAATGATCCCTGTCACTATTCACTGACATTCTGGCCCAATACGTTTCGTTCAATCACCATTACTAAAATAGATCGTCTCACTATTGTTTGTGTACATGTGCTGTGCTTACGTAGACCTCCCTGTTTTTGCCTGCAGTCAGAAATGGTTGTGGTTCAAAAGTACCTCATTCATTCTAAGCTGCTCAATGTAGATGCATTCTTTCTGTCTGAAGAAGGGACCCGTCACCCCCTCCCCCATCCCTCCCAGCTCCGAGCATTGAGAACATCAGGTGCTCAAATTCAACCCTCACATCCTGGCACCGGGATTGGCCAATGGAGATGTCAAGTTGGGACCCGATCTCTTTTATCCTTGCCTCCAGTTGCATCTAAGCAAAAGAGTTGGGACTTGGAGAAGGCCACTCGGCCCCTTTAATTGTCCTCTGCCATTTTCTGAGATCATGGCCGCTTGTCACCTCAAGTTAAAACAGGCCACAACATTTAGCTTTCATGCTTTGCAAGATTTCAATCTGCATTTGACTTTGTTTCAAAGTATAGCCTGAATGTATATCCTTAGCTAAATAACTCCGTGATTTATAGCCCATGCCGCACGACAATTTGTTGAAATGCTTCCCTCCTCAACAGTTGGTGCCTCTTTAAATTAGTTTTCTTTGGCCTGTCTTTGATTAACACTCTGAGCTGGACATTTATAAAGTAAACAAGACCAAGTGGACCCATTGGGCCCAAGCCTCTCCTGCATTGGTGCAGCACCCCCTCCTCTCCCTCTCCCCCTCCCCCTCCCTCCTCCTTCCCCCTTCCCCTCTCTCCTCCTTCCCCTCTCTCCTCCTCCCCTCACCTTCCCCTCCCCCCCCCAACCTTCCCCTCCCCCCCCACTTCACCCCCTCAGCCCCTCTTATCCTCCCTCTCCCTCCACCATCCTCCCCACCTCCCTCCCGCGGAGATAGATTTAAACTTTAAAATGTGAATAACTTAAAAAATATAACACCGATTTCAATGAAACTTCTTCCATTAGCACCAAAGGGACGACGGTGAGTAATGTGGGCCTAAAATTGTTGCGCTATCCTGTACTGTTTTGGCTGTAGTGCAGGAACAAACAAATGAGAGTTTTAGTATATAGATTTGCTTTCCCAAGAGGTACAAATGGGTCCAATGGGCTGGATAAAAGCATGCAACTGATGTGCGTAATTGGATGCTCACTGAGACACGGTTCTGACAGATTATAAAAGGCAATGTGGGGGCTGAAACCGTGATAGTCTTGCATCAAATCCCAAATGCCGTGGATCTGGGCTCAAATCCTGCCGCAGCTAATGATAATAACGTCTTCCTTCCTATGTCCAATCTAGTCTCCTGTGGACACGGATTCAACCTGCAAGCCCTTAAATAAACAGAAACCGGCTTATAACACAGACTCAAGGTTCGAGGAGGAATTCTTAAAGAATCAACATCTAGGACCATTCCCCTTAAAGGGGCAGTCTCAGACATTCCATCAGGATGGTAACTGTAAGAAAACAGATGGTGCAGTGTGGACACAAGTCATTTCCTGTTTGTTCAAGTAGAATGGAACAGATTCAATTGCAACATGCAAAAAATATATACGTTTGGAAAGGAAAAATCTGTTGGCCGGGGGGGGAGGAGGGTCTTGCAGAGGATGTGATTAATTATTTAGCCTTATTAACAGGCAGCAGCTTGATCAATCATCCAGGACAAGGAACCCTCCACCATTCCAAATATCCACACACTCCGCAACCTGCACATAGTAGCTACAGCGTGCACCAACTGCAAGATACGGTGCAGCTAGCCATCTAGGCTACTCCGACAGCACCTCCCAAACTCACACTGCAAAGAGGTCCTTCTGCAGTTGTACAGGGCCCTAGTGAGACCGCACCTGGAGTACTGTGTGCAGTTTTGGTCTCCAAATTTGAGGAAGGATATTCTTGTTATTGAGGGCGTGCAGCGTAGGTTTACTAGGTTAATTCCCGGAATGGCGGGACTGTCGTATGTTGAAAGACTGGAGCGACTAGGCTTGTATACGCTGGAATTTAGAAGGATGGGAGGGGATCTTATCGAAACATATAAGATTATTAAGGGGTTGGACACGTTAGAGGCCGGAAACATGTTCCCAATGTTGGGGGAGTCCAGAACCAGGGGCCACAGTTTAAGAATAAGGGGTA
Source organism: Rhinoraja longicauda (assembly GCF_053455715.1). NCBI lineage: Eukaryota > Metazoa > Chordata > Chondrichthyes > Rajiformes > Arhynchobatidae > Rhinoraja > Rhinoraja longicauda. Next base: position 56,736,278 of record NC_135961.1, on the reverse strand, counting down.
GGCCATTTAGAATGGAGATGAGAAAAAACTTTTTCAGTCAGAAAGTTGTAAATCTGTGGAATTCTCTGCCTCAGAAGGCAGTGGAGGCCAATTCTCTGAATGCATTCAAGAGAGAGCTTGATAGAGCTCTTAAGGATAGCAGAGTCAGGGGGTATGGGGAGAAGGCAGGAACGGGGTACTGATTGAGAATGATCAGCCATGATCACATTGAATGGTGGTGCCTGCTCGAAGGGCCGGATGGCGTACTCCTGCAGCGGTGCCCATATCTGAAAATTAATTTAAATAAAAGTACTGCACTGACACAATGAACTAAATGGTCTTAGAAACATAGACATAGAAACATAGAAAATAGGTGCAGGAGTAGGCCATTCGGCCCTTCGAGCCTGCACCGCCATTCAATATGATCATGGCTGATCATCCAGCTCAGTAGCCTGTACCTGCCTTCTCTCCATACCCCCTGATCCCTTTAGCAAAAAGGGCCACATCTAACTCCCTCTTAAATATAGCCAATGAACTGGCCTCAACTACCTTCTGTGGCAGAGAATTCCACAGACTCACCACTCTCTGTGTGAAGAAATGTTTTCTCATCTCGGTCCTAAAAGACTTCCCCCTTATCCTTAAGCTGTGACCCCTGGTTCTGGACTCCCCCAACATCGGGAACAATCTTCCCGCATCTAGCCTCTCCAACCACTTAAGAATTTTATATGTTTCTATAAGATCCCCCCTCAGTCTTCTAAATTCCAGCGAGTACAAGCCCAGTCTACCCAGTCTTTCCTCATATGCAAGTCCCGCCATCCCAGGGATTAATCTGGTGAACCTTCTCTGTACTCCCTCTAAGGCAAGAACGTCTTTCCTCAGGTTAGGAGACCAAAACTGCACACAATACTCCAGGTGCGGTCTCACCAAGGCCCTGTACAACTGCAGCAGAACCTCCCTGCTCCTAAACTCAAATCCTCTTGCTATGAATGCCAACATACCATTCGCTTTCTTCACTGCCTGCTGCACCTGCATGTTTGCTTTCAATGACTGGTGCACCATGACACCCAGGTCACGTTGCATCTCCCCTTCTCCCAATCGGTCACCATTCAGGTAATACTCTGCTTTCCTGTTCTTGCCGCCAAAGTGGATAACCTCACATTTATCCACATTATATTGCATCTGCCATGCATTTGCCCACTCGCCTAATCTATCCAAGTCACTCTGCAGCCTCCTAGCATCCTCCTCGCAGCTAACACTGCCACCCAGCTTTGTGTCATCCGCAAACTTAGAGATATTGCATTCAATTCCCTCGTCCAAATCATTAATATACACTGTAAATAACTGGGGTCCCAACACTGAGCCTTGCGGTACCCCACTAGTCACTGCCTGCCATTCCGAAAAGGACCCGTTTATTCCTACTCTTTGCTTCCTGTCCGCCAACCAATTTTCTATCTACCTCAAAACTGAACCCTCAATACCGTGTGCTTTAAGTTTGTACACCAATCTCCTATGTGGGACCTTGTCGAAGGCCTTCTGAAAGTCCAGATATAACACATCGACTGGTTCTCCCTTATCTCTACTAGTTACATCCTCGAAAAATTCTATAAGATTCGTCAGACATGATTTGCCTTTGGTAAATCCATGCTGACTTTGTCCGATGATTTCACCACTTTCCAAATGTGATGCTATCACATCTTTAATAACTGACTCTAGCATTTTCCCCACTACCGATGTTAGGCTAACTGGTCTATAATTCCCCGTTTTCTCTCTCCCTCCCTTTTTAAAAAGTGGAATTACATTAGCTACCCTCCAGTCCTCAGGAACTACTCCAGAATCTAAAGAGTTTTGAAAAATTATCACTAATGCATCCACTATTTCTGAGGCTACTTCCTTAAGCACTCTTGGATGCAGCCTATCTGGCCCTGGGGATTTATGTGCCTTTAATCCATTTAATTTACCTAACACCACTTCCCGACTAACCTGGATTTCCCTCAGTCCTCCATCTCATTAGACCACCGGTCCCCCGCTATTTCCGGCAGACGGTTTATGTCTTCCTTAGTGAAGACAGAACCAAAGTATTTGTTCAATTGGTCTGCCATCTCCTTGTTCCCTATGATCAATTCACCTGTTTCCGACTGCAAGGGACCTACATTTGCCTTAACTAATCTTTTTCTCTTGACATATCTATAAAAGCTTTTGCAGTCTGTTTTTATGTTCCTTGCCAGTTTTCCCTCATAGTCTATTTTCCCTTTCCTAATTAAGCCCTTTGTCCTCCTCTGCTGGACTCTGAATTTCTCCCAGTCCTCTGGTATGCTACTTTTTCTGGCTAATCTGTATGCTTCATCTTTTGTTTTAATACTATCCTTGATTTCCCTTGTTAGCCACGGATGCACTACCTTTCCTGGTTTGTTCTTTTGCCAAACTGGGATGAACACTTGTTGTAGTTCATCCATGCGACCTTTAAATGCCTTCCATTGCATGTCCACCGTCAACCCTTTCAGCATCAATCGCCAGTCTATCTTGGACAATTCACGCCTCATACCCTCAAAGTTACCTTTCTTTAAGTTCAGAACACTTGTTTCTTCCTATGTGATATAATAATGATCTATAAAAATTGGCATTAGACTAAGATCTAATAGTGGAATCATATCTTCCGCATAAGGTCCATTTGAAGAGAAATGAAAAAGCCACCATTTGTTGTGGGTTTTAAGATTTTAATCTGCCACATCAGTAGAACCATGACGTTATCCAATCAGCTATGATTCCATCACTGGTTTGAAAAACGCTCCCTCCAATTAGCCATGTAGTAGTTTCATGCCGAGGGAGTTTTGAAGCTGTTATTTATTGGTCATCCCTAACTGTCCTTCAGAAAGTGGTGGTGAGGTATCTTCATGAACCTTCACTTGTGAAGGTTCTCCCAGAGGGTAGTTGGGCAGGGAATTCCAGGATATATTCAATATTCAATATGGAACAGCAATGCGGGGTGTTTATGTAGAGTTCCCAATATGGGGAACTCTTATCTTGGGAATTAAAAAGTACCAAGGGACTTCACAGAGCTTTAATTAAAAAGATCTACGTTGAATCAAATAAGGAGATAGGAGACATTACGAAAAGTTTGCTTAGAGAAAGGGTCTTCAAGGATAACGGAGGTGGTGAGTTTTAGAGAGAGGTTTCTAAAGTGTGTTGTAAATGGTACTCCAAACGTGGCCTTACTAACATATTGTACAGCAATAGAATGATACCCCAACTCCTGTATCAATGTCCAGTCCATGTCCAGGCAAGCATGCCAAATACCTTCTTCACCACCTGTTTCGCCACTTCCATGGTCCCATAGGCCTCTCTCTTGTACACTCCCTTGCGCCTAGTATTTACTGTGTAAGTCCAGCTCTACTTCATCGCAGCTCAATGCAACACCTTTAGGCAAATGCAACGCATTTATCTGAATTATACTCCATCTGTCATTCCTTAGGCCGTTACCCCAGTTGATCAAGATCTAATTGGAATCTGGGATAACCTTCATTATTCAATTTTCAATTTCAATTTTTTTAAACTTTATTGGCATGATAAGATACATCATTATATTGCCAAAGTATAGAACATTACATACATATTTAAAATGCATGAATATAAATACAAGTACACAATGCATGGGTCGATATGCCCCTGTACATATATATATATATATATATACCATCTATATATACCATCTATATATACCATCTATCATATATACTATATACTATATATAGATGGTGGTATATATACTATATATACCACTATCTATACCATCAATTTTAGTGTCACTTGCAAACTTAATAACTATGCCAGTTACGTTGACATCCAAACCGTTCATATAAATGATGAACAACTGTGGACCCAGCACCGAGCTCTGTGGAACACCATTTGTGACTGGCCTCCAATTTGAAAAGCAACCCTCTACCACCACCCTCTGTCTCCTACTTTTGAGCCAATTTCGTATACACTTCACTTTGGATCCCAAGTGATCTAACCTTCCAGACCGGACAACCTGGTAAAACCCTTGCTAAAGTCCATGTGGACATGGGCGACCTCACAACCATCATCTATCACATTAGTCACCTCTTCAAAAAACTCAATTAAATTGGTGAGCCACGATTTCCCATACACAAAGCCATGCTGACTATCCCCAATCTGTCCTTGCCGTCAAACATGGATGTGTGCCCTGCATCTCAGAATCCCCTCCTATAACCTCCCCACCACTGATGTCTCGTGCTCACCTCACCCACCTGTAGTTCCCAGGCTTTTCTTTGTGGCCTAGAGAAGGTACAATATTAGCCGCCCACGAGTCCTCTGGCATCTCACCCATGGCTGTCAGTGAAACAAATATTTCTGCCAGGTGCACCTTCCTAGCTTCCTACAATGTCCTCGGATACACTTGATCAGGTCCTGGGATTTTAACTATCTTCAGCACCTCCTCTTCTGTAATGTGGACTCTTGAAGACATCACTATTAACTCTCCTGCGTTTCCAAGCATCTATTTCTTTCTCTACAGTAATATAGACAGGATATATTAATTTAACTCTTTGGCCATCTTGGCTTCACATATCAATGACCTTGTTGATTTTTAAGGGGCCTTGTTCTCTCTGTTGCTCATAATATACTAATAGAATCTCTTTGGATTCTCCTTTTCCTTAGCGGCCAAGCCTACTTCATGTTCCCCTTTTCACCCTCCTGATCGCCCTCTTAAGTTTCCTTGTATTTCCCCTCTCCTCCTCAAAGGATTCACTTGATGCCAGCCGCCCATACCCAAAACATGCCTCTTTTCTTTTTCTTGACCAGGGCCTCAATGTCTCTTGTCATCCAGGGTTCTCTACTCCTGCAATCCTTGACCTTCATACTAACAGGAACCTGCCGGTCCTGAATACGCGCTGCCTCATGTTTTAAAAGCCTCCCACTTGCCAGATGGTCCCTTTATCTGGAAACAGCCTCCCCCAATCAACTTTGGAAAGCTCCTTCCTAATATTCGTAGAAATATGCCCTACCCCTAAGTAGGACTTTAACTTGAGGACCAGTCCTATCCTTTTCCTCAACGATATAAAAACTAATAGAATTATGGTCCCAAAGTGCTTCCCCACTAACACCTCAGTCAATCACCTACCCTGCTCTCTGTCCCAAGAGGAGGACAAAGTTTGGTTCCTTCTCTGGTAGAGACATCTACATAATGATTGTGCAAAATCTTCCTGAACACGCTTTAACAAATTCTACCTCATCCAAGTCCTGGGTAGAATGGCAGAAGCAGTCGATATTTGGAAAATTAAAATCCCTCACTGTGACAACACCTTGCAACTATCTGTGATCTCCTCACATATTTGGTCATCTAATTCCCAATGGCATTTGAGGTGTCTATAGTACAATCCTATCAAAGTCATTAGCTTCTTCCCATTCCTCAGTTCCACCCATATAGACTCATCTGACGACCCCCCTGGAATATCCTCACTAAGTACTGCTGTGGTTATCTCTCTGGCCCAAAGCACACCATCCCCTCCTCTCCCACCTCTATATCTATCCCTCTGGTTGTATTTGTATCCCAGAACATTGAGCTGCCAGCCCCCTCCCTCAACCACGCTTGTGTAATAGCTATACCTCTTTGGATCGTTCACCTTGTCGTGGTGAAGAGGCTTGCATGTCCCCATGATTCCGAGAGTGATACCGTTGGAAGCACTAGCTTCTGGTAGGGCCACCCATGGCGGTAAGGTCGAGGATGAGGGTCCAGACTAAGAACAATCAAACCTACAAGACCTCAACGGCTGTGAAGGCGGATGAAGGCTGCCACAGACCTATCAGTTCCAATCATCTTGGTTCCCTTGCCATTGGAATTAGTTGATTGATTGGTGAAGGATCGTGTGCTTCTTGGAGTGCAACATCAAGTACACGTTAAACAAACACGCACAGGCGTCTTTGTTCTTCGGAACGTAGACCATCAACCTCGACCTCGAGGGATAGTCACGGCGACGAATAGCTATAATATACCGTTCCCATATTCCTAGCCATGCCCTGAGTTCATCTTCCTTACTTACTAGGCCTTAAGGCAACATTTAACAAAGGAAGCTGTTGCCTTTAAGATATTTCTGCTTATACAATTTTGACCTCCTGCACGCACCTCATATTAATTGCTCCACCATTCCACCTAAGGTGTGGAATTCTCTTCATAAATCTGATTCCTCCTCGAAGACCTGCCCTGACATTGACGTATGGCGAGTGATTATGTTGGCTGCTTTCCCAAGACAGCCTGAGGAAGAGATTTTGTTACCGATCTGCACAGGTTGAGGTCATGCACAGGACGAGGAAGTCATGGATCAGTTGCAAAGGGAGGTATAGAGGCTCAGGTCTTGAAGTATGGAGAGGATGATTGTGTTGAGCGCTGAGCTGTAGTTGATGACCAACAGCCTGACGTTAATGGGCGGCATGGTGGCGCAGCGGTAGAATTGCTGCCCTACAGCACCAGAGACCCGAGTTCGATCCTGACTATGGGTGCTGCCTGCACGGAGTTTGTACATTCTCCCTTATCTTATCGAAACGTATAAGATTATTAAGATCTTATCGAAACGTATAAGATTATTAAGGGGTTGGACACGTTAGAGGCAGGAAACATGTTCGCAATGTTGGGGGAGTCCAGAACAAGGGGCCACAGTTTAAGAATAAGGGGTAGGACATTTAGAACTGAGATGAGGAAAAACTTTTTCAGTCAGAGAGTTGTGAATCTGTGGAATTCTCTGCCTCAGAAGGCAGTGGAGGCCAATTCTCTGAATGCATTCAAGAGAGAGCTGGATAGAGCTCAAGGATAGCGGAGTCAGGGGGTATGGGGAGAAGGCAGGAACGGGGTACTGATTGAGAATGATCAGCCATGATCACATTGAATGGCGGTGCTGGCTCGAAGGGCCGAATGGCCTCCTCCTGCACCTATTGTCTATTGTCCCTGCGACCGTGTTCTCTAGTTTCCTCTCACACTCCAAGGACATGCAGTTTTGTAGGTTAATTTGGCTTTGGTAAAAATTGTAAATTGTCCCTGGTGTGTAGGATAGTGTTAGTGCATGGAGATCGCTGGTCGGCACGGCCTCAGTGGACCGAAGGGCCTGTTTTTGCACTGCATCTTTAAACTAAACTAAACTAAACTAGAGCAGACTGGGGAGTCAGTGAGTTAGAATCTGCTGTTGACTTGCTGTCACAAAAGGCAAATTGTGAAGCAGTAGACCACCTCAGCACAAGATCAAGCAGAGTGGTGAAGGCACTGTTTGGGTTGGCCACATGGGATTTGCGCTTGTTTATTCTCATTATATATTATTTCTTATTTCCTTATGACATTGAAGGAGGCCACTTGTCCCCACATGTTGATGCTGGCTCTGAAAGCAACCCCCCATCAGTTCCATTCCTCCATTTATTCTGTCTCCCGTGACCATCAACTCTCCCAGGTTGTCTCACTGCCTACCTGCAGTGACAACAATTTCTGGTAGTCAATTTAACCTACAGGAATGTCCTGCGTTTTCTCCTCAGAGATTGTGCAATAAAAATGCACCTGATTTCAATGTGATTCATCCACGTTTGTGAAAAACAAGTTCAATCTGTTGCATCACAACCCATCAGCCTTCCCTGACTATGCCCGTGTTTTCCAAGGCAGGCAGTCTGGCAGTCAGTTAATTATCAGCTCAGCAATTAAAACAGAAAATGCTGGAAACACTCAGAACGTCAGGCAGCACTTGCAGAAAGAGAAACAGTTAACATCTCAGGACCCAATTTATTCACAAAATGCTGGAGTAACTCAGCAGGTCAGGCAGCATCTCGGGAGAGAAGAAATGGGTGACGTTTCGGGTCGAGACCCTTCTTCAGTCTGAAGAAGGGTCTCGACCCGAAACGTCACCCATTCCTTCTCTCCCGAGATGCTGCCTGACCTGCTGAGTTACTCCAGCATTTTGTGAATAAATCGATTTGTACCAGCATCTGCAGTTATTTTGTTATATCTCAGGACCCAAACCTTTCATTAAAATCTACGATAAAGAGAAAATCAATGGTATCACTTTCCCAGCTTGTTGCCCGAAGAAAGTTAATGAAAGCTGACCTTGTGTCACAAAATGTCAACTAGGTCACTGATGTGCTTGGGAGGTTCAACGGACTGGTTTATAATAATAATAATACATTTATTTTATATAGCGCTTTTCAAAATACTCAAAAACGCTTTACAAACAGTCAAGACATAAAAACAAACAAACGAACAAAAGATTTGTCCTGAGGGAGAAGCGGCGAACAAATAGCGCCAGCGTCCTCTCACGTCAGGGTCCGGCAGTAGACAATAAAGAACACAAGACACACAATTACAATTTAACACAGACAGCCATCACAGTGATTGCTCCTGACACACCCTCACTGTGATGGTAGGCAAAGAAAAGTCTTATCTCCTCCTCATTCTTCTCCCGTGGTCAGGCAGTCAAACTGCTGCCACGAGGTGATCGAGGCTCCCGACTTTTGAAGCCCCCACCGGGCGATGGAAAGACCCAGGCTGAGCCGAGCAGGCCGCACGGTAGCGCAGCGGTAGAGTTGCTGCTTTACAGCGAATGCAGCTCCGGAGACTCAGGTTCGATCCTGACTACGGGTGCTGCACTGTAAGGAGTTTGTACGTTCTCCCCGTGACCTGCGTGGGTTTTCTCCGAGATCTTCGGTTTCCTCCCACACTCCAAAGACGTACAGGTATGTAGGTTAATTGGCTGGGTAAATGTAAAAATTGTCCCTAGTGGGTGTAGGATAGTGTTAATGTACGGGGATCATTGGGCGGCACGGACTTGGTGGGCCGAAAAGGCCTGTTTCCGGCTGTATATATATGATATGATATGATGATGAAGGTCCTAAGCCCCCACCGGGCGATGGAAAATGCCGCGGCCGAGCCACGCAGGGCGATGAAGGGCCTGCGAGCGGGTCGATCGAACCTCGCGCTTCGGGGCGGTCGAAGCTGCTACGGCTGGAGCTCCCGAAAGCCGGTCGCCAGCCAGGGACCTGCGAGCTCCCGATGTTGCGGTCTGCAGGGCCCACGGCCGAAGCCTCCGAGATGGTAAGTCCAGGCCCTGCGACATCGGTTTGCTTTATTGTCTGATCTATGTGACTCCAGTCTCCATTACATAGAAACATAGAAACATAGAAAATAGGTGCAGGAGGAGGTTATTTGGTCCTTCGAGCCAGCACCGACATTCATTGTGATCATGGATGATCATCCACAATCAGTATCCCGTGCCTGCCTTCTCCCCATATCCCTTGATTCCATTAGCTCCTATCTAACTCTCTCTTAAATACATTCAGTGATTTGACCTCCATTGCTCTCTGTGGCAGAGAATTCCACAAGTTCACAACTCTGGGTGAAAAAAGTTCCTTCTCACCTCAGTTTTAAATGGCTTCCCCTTTATTCTAAGACTGCGTGGCCCCTTGTTCTGGACTCCCCCAACATTGGGAACATTTTTCCTGCATCTGGCTTGTCCAGTCCTTTTATAATTTTATATGTTTCTATAAGATCCCCTCTCATCCTTCTAAACTCCAGTGAATACATGTCCTCGTTGTATTCATATTATTAAACGTATGTGAGTGTAAGAGCGTGAAAGCCCGCTGCCTACCCACACCAGAGCAGAGGTTGAAATGTAATGTGCACAGCCCTCCATTGACATCGAATTATCATTCAAATCTAGGAAAAAAGTAGGGGAAAAAACTGCAGGTGCTGGCTTAAATCGAATGTAGACACAGAATGTTGGAGTAACTCAGCGGTTCAGGCAGCATCTTGGGAGAGAAGGAATGGGTGACGTTTCGGGTCGAGACCCTTCTTCAGACTGATGTCAGGGGAGGGGGCGGGTCAAAGATAGGATGATAGGATACGATGTGTCCTATCTTTGCCCCGCCCCCTGACATCAGTCTGAAGAAGGGTCTCGACCCGAAACGTCACCCATTTTTTCTCTCCCGAGATGCTGAGTTACTCCAGCATTCTGTCATTCAAAGCTTGTTCTTCTCAAACAATTGGATTAAATTTGCACTCTTTACGCCAAGTTCAAGTGACCAAAGCAGAATTAGGCCATTCGACCCATCTAGTCTACTCTGCCATTCAACCCCATTCTCCTCCCTATAACCCCCTGACACTCATAGTAATCACAAATCTATCAATCTCTGCCTTAAAAATATCCATTGACTTGGCCTCGGAGTAATAATCTATTCTGTAAAATCGTAACTATTAAGTAAATAATCCTTAGATTACATGGTCTAACCACTTGGTTTCACTATAACCCTATATCACTTTGTCTGCACTGATAAACAATCAGATTGACTCAATCAGTTCCAGTCTCAGAGGTTAACCAGAAAATTGTGAGTTCTAAATTACAACAAGGCCCTCAGCAAATATTTTTGAAAACGCTAAAAATATATATATCATTGTTGTGATATAGTCATTGTATCATAAAAAAATATATATCATTGTTGTGATATAGGCATTGACTGTCATATGTTAAAAGACTAGAGCGGCTAGGCTTGTGTACACTGGAATTTAGAAGGATGAGAGGGGATCTTATCGAAACATATAAGATTATTAAGGGGTTGGACACATTAGAGGCAGGAAACATGTTCCCAATGTTGGGGGAGTCCAGAACCAGGGGCCACAGTTTAAGAATAAGGGGTAGGCCATTTAGAACGGAGATGAGGAAAAACCTTTTCAGTCAGAGAGTTGTAAATCTGTGGAATTCACTGCCTCAGAAGGCAGTGGAGGCCAATTCTCTGAATGCATTCACGAGACAGCTAGATAGAGCTCTTAAGGATAGCGGAGTCAGGTGGTATGGGGAGAAGGCAGGAACGGGGTATGGATTGTGAATGATCAGCCATGATCACATTGAATGGTGGTGCTGGCTCAAAGTGCCGAATGGCCTACTCCTGCACCTATTGTCTATTGTCCATTGTCTATTGTAGGCAGGGCTGGAATTTACTACCAAGTTGAGTCCTTTTTGCTGATCTGAGGGGCGTGCTAAGCCACTTTTTAGGATCGGTTACAAGCCCTACATTTTGTTGCGGAAATGGAGGCACGTGTGAAGGATTCCAGCCTGAGGATGGCAGAATTCCTTTCCCGAAAAAACATTAACGAACCAATTTGACTTCTTAAGAAGCCCTGCCTTCTTCAAGGTAATATTTACTGGTCTCTTGCGCCTGGACTTCTAAAGTGATTTTTAAAAAATTCCAATCTACTAGTTGGGGAATTTGGTATTATCAGAGGTGCTGCCAATGGGATAATGCATTAGCCTGAGACTCCCATCCATCTGCCTAGTTGGCTGTGAAAGAAAGCGGAGAGCGTGATTGCAGGAAGAACAGTGGAGGTGATCTAGCCAACATTCATCACCAAGTCTATACAATCACAACAAATTAATTGCCCATTTGAGACCTGCTGTTCGGGGGAATATTGCTCGTTGCAAAATTGGCTACCGCGCTTCACTAAGAAAGTGACTAAAGTTCAAAAGTAATTTGTTGGCCGACAAACTGGAATATCCGAGGGAAGTGAAAAACACTTTATAAAAGATTCCTCTTGACACACATGCTATCAAATTCCTTTTGCGATTTAAAAAAAAAATTTTAAACTTGGAACAGGTTTTTGCTCGAGCCTCGTTTTATTTCTCTCTGCGGTAAAAACAGACCAGCAGTCTCCCCAGTAGCTGAGTGATCTACAACTTGTAAGTCTCTTTATCTTGAACCCGTTCCAATGTCGAAATGTCTTTTGGTAAGTTCACTGACCTGATCCGGTCATGATACACCATGGGTGGTCTCTCTTCAGATTTTAAACTCCACGATCCCCACTTGGAATGGTACTTTGAAAGTTTGGTCATGGTTTGTTTCTCCCATTCCAATTTAATTAAAACTGGAAATCACTTAACTATTTTTTTGGACCATATAGTATTACATTTTTCAAATGTAGCATTTAATTCCCATTGATCAGCCAATTTGTTCAATCTCAATCGGTCTCTTTGAGTTGAAGCAACTCAGTACATCAAAATTCTCAATAATTTTTCCAACCTCTCCATAGTCCTCCTCAATAGTCAATAGTCGACACCAAACAAAAGAAACATCCATCACAGTGAGTCTCCTCCAGTCACCTCCTCACTGTGATGGAAGGCCAGAATATCTTTTTCTCTTCCCTGCCGTTTTCCCCCGCGGTCAGGCTGTTGAAGTTGCCACGTCGGGACTCCCAACATTTAAGCCCCTGCCGGGCGGAGAAAATCCTGCGGCCTATTCCAGGCCTCGCCGGACGGTGAAGGGTCCTGTAACATTGTCCAGTCCTACAATGCTTCAAGACACTACATTTCTGTACATTTTAGTTTAGAGATGGAAACAGGCCCTTCGGCCCACCAAGTCCACGACTAATTTCCAATTTTTTTAACCAGAGCCAATTAACCTACAAACCTGTACGTCTATGGAGTGTGGGAGGAAACCAGAGCGCCCGGAGAAAACCCACATGGTCACAGGGAGAACGTGCAAACTCCATACCGACAACACCCGTAGTCAGGATCGAACCCTGGCCTCTGCCGCTGTGCGGCAACAACTCTACCGCTGCACCACCATGTCACCCCCTGCTCACCCAATTTTTATCATATTGATTTTTATCAAATATTGATTTCCCTCCACAGGCGCTGCCTGACCTGCCGAATTCCTCCAGCAGTTGCTCAGCTCAGATTCCAGCATCTGTAGTCTCTTGCGTCTCCAGAGAAATTAAGCAAATATTTTGTATCTGACTTCATGAAAGAATACATGGGGAAACTTTCAGGAAATAGCGGAGCTCCAGAGGCCCAGTGCAAATGGGGAACCCGAATCAGCAACAGTGAAAAAATAGTATCGGGGAAATTAATGGCACTGAAAGGCAATAAATCCCCAGGACCTGATGACCTGCAGCTGAGGGTTTAAAAGAATGGCTTTGGAGATTGTGAATGCACTCATTATCAACAATATTTCCCACAGGTTGCAAGGTATTAAATGAAACTTTATTGTTTAGGAAAGGATGGTCAAAGCAATCAGGGAGTTAGTGTGGAATGGGAACAGGCAGTGTCGACATGGATCTGCAAAAGGAAAATGATGTTTGTCAAATACTGCTGTGGACTGAGGACTGGTTAATGAACAGAACATTTTCAGTCTGGCTGGCTGTGCGTGAGAATGAGACCAAGTGAGATTCTGTATGGTCAAGTTTGCTGATGACACAAAACTTGAGGCAGCATGTCACAGAGTCACAGTGTGGAACCAGGCCCTTCAGCCCAACTTGCCCACACCGGCCAACTTGTCCCACCTGCCTGCGCTTGGTCCATATCCCTCCAAACCTGTCCTGTCCATGTACCTGTCTAACTGTTTCTTAAACGTTGGGATAGTTCCAGCCTCAACTACCTCCTCTGGCAGCTTGTTCCATACACCATACCCCTATTCTCCATGTGTCGTGAAGAGGACATGGAGAGACTTCAGGGGGTATCTAAAGTCTAAGCAAATGGGCAAGGACATTGCGGATGAAAAATCATTAAATAAAACGTCAGCATCACTTTGGTAGAACAAAATGTGGAGCACATTGTCAAGTGAGAGATTGAAAGATGTCGGCATTGAGTGGGACCTGGCTGCCTTTGTTTTTTTTGTCGGAGTGCTTTTTGCACTGATGTTGGGGTTATTGTTATTGATTTTTTTAGTTTATTATATATTATTTATGTGCATTGTGTTGCAGGTCTGTTTTGCTGCTGCGAGTAAGAATGTCATTGTCGGTACATATGACAATTAAACACTTGATGCTTGACTCTTTGTAGATGAAGCATTGAAAGCTGATATGCAGGCATTGGAAGGAAGCAAACATGTTGGTCTCCATCGCAAGGCAATTTAAATGCCAGAATAAAGGTGCCTTATTGCAATTATACAGGGCATTGTCAACATGGATCTATGAAAGAGCTAGATAGAGCTCTTAAGGTTAGTGGAGTCAGGGGGTATGGGGAGAAGGCAGGAACGGGGTACTGATTGAGAATGATCAGCCATGATCACATTGAATGGCGGTGCTGGCTCAAAGGGCCGAATGGCCTCCTCCTGCACCTATTGTCTATTGTCTATTGAAAGGGAAAATATGGTTGCCAAATCTGGAGGGGCTCTTTGAGAGTAGAACTAGCAGTCTGGACAAGGCAAAAACCAATGGATTCTGGGAAACCCAAGCTCTTGGCCTCAATGAGTGCTGACACCTAACTAGTGGGCAGCATGTGGCAGGAAAAGCAACGCCTAACACATGAGAGTAGAATGAGGAGCAAATGTGACGGAAGGCCCAGGTGTCTTGTAGGAACCCTTGCACCTCTTATTGCTTGGTGCAAGGAATTGAGATCTAGATTTGTGACTGAACCTAATTTCAGTGTCATGCTTACACTTCCACTCAACTGCTCGAGTGTCCCTAGAGTCGAAGACAGTGGCGGACGCTGGACAAAGTGCCATTTTCAAGATGGCGGCGGACGGAGGAGATGATTGATGCCGCCAAGACTATGAAGCCAAGATAACACAGCACTCTTAAAAATTTGAAAATCTGTGGGCGCCAGAAACATGGTGACTGTTTGTGTATTGTCTCGGCGAAGTCTATTACACTCCAATCGTTGCACTTTTGTACTTATCTATGATTATATGATTATCTATAGAATGATTTTACTGGATGACATGCAAAGTAAAGATTTTCACTGTGCCTTGGTACATAGTGACATGTGACAATAAAGTATATCATGTGAATTCCATGTACCAAGGCGTACATGGATTTCTGTAATGGTTCCATTGACATTACAGCAGTGGAGTGAGATCTTTAAGGAGAATCGCAGTTCAAGTCGTGGTCAAGGCTGTCCAGTAGAAATCACTGGCATGCTGTCAGCCACTTGTAATAATTTTAGTATAATTATCTCACCCAGCCATTCTATATAGTTAATGTGCTTTAGGTGTGCTAACTTATGTAAAACATACACATTCAATAGTGAATTAAAGCACTCTTAAAATCACAAATCACTTATGCTCTGTAAATTAGCCTTATCACATTCCCGACAAATATACAAAGTGGTCAGGCTCACATGCATGTCAGTGTGAGAATGCGCCCTAAGTCCATCACTCACTTTAAATCAGAAATTGATTTTTAGTGATCACATCTGGTTAGCAAGTGATTAAGCTCTCACGTAGAATTAATTCCAGGGGATGGCCATAATATAATGTTAGTTCTTGCTGTGTTATAATATAATGTTCGTGTTCTTAATGTCAGACACTGCTGGTACACGATACTGTGAGCATTGGAAAAGGCAAATGATCCCCTCTGTGGTCTTTGTGCTGTATTTCTCTCTTGCACTTTGCTGTCTTTGCCCCTTTTACTGGACCAGCCTGCACTGAGCATTATTTTAAATGGTCATTATTTTAGAAATTTGCAGGGGTTTTTTAACGTTCGTGGAAGAGACATGGACTTTGCATTTAATCGCCCATCCTCAGTTCCCCTTGAAAATGGCGATGAGCTGCTTCTTCACTGCTGCGGTCCTTGAAGTGTGACACACTGACAACGCTGGTGAATTGGGTCAAATGGATGTCACCTAAGATTCCCTTCCCTTTGCCATGCTGATCCTTCTGTCCTGGGCCTCCTCCATTGCTAGAGTGTGGCCTTACACAAGCTGGAGGAACAACCCATTGTGTGTCCAACACTGGAGAGCACAGCTATAATGGTGAGAAGGGGAGAGTTGAATGAAGGTGTGTAGGGCAAGTTTTTTACACAGAGACTGGTGAGGCCTGGAAAGGGGTTGGTGGTGGAGCAGATATGATAGTGGCGTGTAAGAGACTGTTAGATAGGCACAAGGAAGTGCAAGTCATAGAGGGATATGGATGATGTACACGCAGATCAAATCAATTTAACTTAGCATCGTGACACAAACATTGCAGGACGAAGGGCCCATTCCTGTGCTATACTGCTCGATGTTCTGTGTTAACCTCATATTTAGCTTGGCTAGCTTGCGACCCAACGGTATGAACATTGAATTCTCCAATTTTAGGTAACAACATAATTCTCCCTCCCTTCCTTCTTCCCCTATGTAACACCCCTTCCCCCCCACCTCCTCTCCCTCTCCTCCACTGTTCCCCGCTTGGAGTCCCACCTATTTCTCCCCTCTCCGTTCCCTTCCACCTACATTCCTTCCTCTAGCTTCACAATTTGCAACTCTTCAATCCTTTTGTCTCTCACCTTCTGTATTTTCATCCCTGGCATTTGTCCAATAATCTGCCTATCAAAAAACCCTCCTCACCTGTGTCATCCTTTTGGCCTGTGTCATCATGCTTTGTCCTGCCCCTCCATCATTCCAGCTGTCTCACCCTCCACCGACCCTCCCCAGGACACATGGATAGGCGATGTTTCAGGTTTAGACCCTTCTTCAGACTAATTGTGGGGTGGGGGAATACAATCAGTCTGAAGAAGGGTCTCAACCCGAAACATCACCCATCCATGTTCTCCAGGGATGCTGCCTGACCTGCAGATTTACTCCGGCACCCTGTGGTCTCCTTGGATGGAGATAATGCAGCACATGGGTAGCGTATTGTGCTTCACATGTTTGGATTTCAAGTAAGGGGTCTATCATGATAGGATCTGTGCATTAATCTCTGTTCAACGTTCTGATTTTATTGGCAAATCTGTCTCTACATGAGAGAAATTCATAAGGAAATATCTGCTAATCCAACCTGTGAAGAGAAAGAATCATATTAGACTTTAAATTGTGTCCCCCAGCTCTCAAAGGATTAGCGATCACACAATGAGCTCCATGCTTGGAGACCGGTCTTTGAGTTTCCTTGCCTTTGAGGTGCAGCACATCAAGAACGTGTGTGAACTACAGAGCAACACAAACCTTTGAACCTTTGATTTTTACGCCATGGAGAAGCCAGTGCTAAAGACCACATTTAAAGGCTCCTCCTGTCCCAAAGTGAGCATAAAGCGCCAGTTCCAACAATAACGCAGCAGCATCCAAGAACAACCAAGCTTACAATAGCCACCTGCAGCCAAGATCACAAAAAATCTCTGTCCACCATTATGCTTCCCAATAAAACTCACCTGTTCGCATTGATTCCCAACCCATCGGGTTTGCACTTCAAAGGAGGCTGAGTGGAACTCGGCTTGGCACACGAGACGCTTTTGCATTCCAGCTGAACAAACAAAATGTACTGGACCCTAACTTCATACGGTGTTACAGTATGGAACATCGCGTACTGTACCGCACTGCCATTTCCTACACAATGCAGCAGACCAAGACTGAGAAGATGGAGATCATTGTGCAAAGTTAGTGCTTGCATCTTGGGGAAGGCACTAATCCAGGGGCAATAATCAATGCTGAGATCTCCTTCTAATTTATCTTTCACCTATTAAACAGACAAGCGTAGCAGAAACAATTTATTGTCTTGTACAAAATATTCTGTCCGAAACTGTGGCAACAAAGAAAAAATCAAAAATATCACCAATATAGGAAAGCAGAAATAAAATTAAAAACAGAAACACTCAGCAGGGCAGGCAGCTTCTGTGGAAAGAGAAACGGGGTTAATGTTTCAGGCCTGACGAATGGTCTCTGAACTGAAATATTTACTCTGTTTTTCTCCTCCCCCTCCCTACCTCTCCCCCCCCCCCCCCCCCCCCGGACGCTACCTGGCCTACTGAGTGTTTCCAGCATTTTCTATTTTCGTGTCAAACTCTTGAATCTGGTTCATCGCATTAACTGTGGCATTGAGTTTTGTTGCATGTTACCTGGATTTGATGGTAGCAAAACCGTTTGTTGTGCTCCATGGTTGGCAGCAATTACCGAGCGCTAATTGTGACAAAGGCCTCAAGGAGCGCTCAGAACAATTCCTCAGCCACCTGCGGTCTTGAGATAGAAGTGGAACTCTCACACCAGCGACACAATGGTAGAGGCGCTGCCTCACGGCGCCAGACACCCGGGTTCCATCCTGACCTCACCTGACCTGCTGTCTTCGTAGAGTTTGCTCATTGTCCCTGTTACGGCGTTAAGTTTCCTCTGGGTACTCCCACATCCCGAAGACGTGCGGATTTCTGGGTTATAGACAATAGGTGCAGGAGTAGGCCATTTGGCCCTTCGAGTCAGCACCGCCATTCAATGTGATCATGGCTGATCATCCACAATCAGTTCCCCGTTCCTGCCCTCTCCCCGTACCCCCTGACCCCGCTATCATTGTCTATCGAACTCTCTCTTGAAAGCATCCGGAGAATTGGCCTCCACAGCCTTCTGAGGCAGAGAATTCTACAGATTTACAACTCTCTGACTGAAAAAGTTTTTCCTCATCTCCGTTCTAAATGGCCTACCCCTTATTCTTAGAATGTAGCCCCTAGTTCTGGACTCCCCCAACATTGGGAACATGTTTCCTGCCTCTAACGTGTCCAATCCCTTAGTAATCTTATATAATCTTAATTGGCTTCTGTAAATTGCCCCGTAGTGTGAAGGGGGTGGATGCGAAAGTGGGATAACATAGAGCTAGTGTGAACGGGTGATCGATCGTCGGCATGGACTTGGTGGGCCGAAGGGTCTTTTTCCATGCTGTCTTTCAATCGATCAATACAATTAGTCAGAATCATCTCGCAGTAACATTCATCTGTAAATACCAGCTCTGCTGTAAAGTAGCTCTGCCGACACTGGGAAAAGTCACCAAACCCTTCTTCAGGAGGATGTGCTCTTTCTATCCCTCCTACCCTGTCATTCTTTCAACTCAGGGAGCTCAAAATCCTGATTGTTGCAGAGATTTGTAAATGGCTGTGGTGATGGAAGTGTGCACATGAGTCCAAGTGCAGCCATTAACTTAATGTCACTTGATTACAAGTGACCAAGATGTTGGTGAATTCAGATGGATGTATTAAACAGCTACAGGTCATTTGTTAAACAGATTGTTATGTTTAGAGAGTCGGTCTCTTATTTCACACGGTGTGAATCACACTACCAGTTTTCCTCAGGCCAACTTTCTTCTTAATGAAATCCAGAAAACCATGTGTATCGCGTTTCACTTGGAGTGATTTTCTCAGTGGAATCTCAGTGGTACAAGGTGCAAATTTGCTTCAGTATTGAAGTGTGAAATGCAACGTAACTTTATACCCAACACTGATATTTTGCTGTACCATCGGGAGCCACTCATTGTCTCAACACAAAAAATAGTTTCCGGTACGATAGACACAAAATGCTGGTGTAACTCAGCGGGACAGGCAGCATCTCTGGAGAGAAGGAATGGGTGACGTATTGGGTCAAGACCCATCTTCAGACTGATGTCAGGGGAGTGGGCGGTACAGAGATAAAATGTAGTCGGAGTCAGTAAGAATGGTGGGAGAACTGGGAAGGAGGGGGGATGGAGAGAGAGGGAAAGCAAGCAAGGGCTACGAGAAGTTAATGTTCACACCGTTGGGCTGTAAGCTACCCAAGCGAAATATGAGGTGCTGTCACTCCAATTTGTGCTGGGCCTCACGCTGACAATGGAGGAGGCCCAGAACAGATAGGTCAGTGTGGAAATGGGAGGGGGAGTTAAAGTATTGAGCAACCGGTAATAATAGTATACGATAAAGTGAATCACAGCAGCAAAGCTTAGACTTTTGACACAACACTTCACAGGATTGGAGCACTCAAAATGTAGAAACAAGGAACTGCAGATGCTGGTTTACCAAGGAAAGACACAAAGTGCTGGAGTAACTCAGCAGGCCAGGCAGCATCCCTGGGGAAACATGGATACGTGTAGGAAGGAACTGCAGATGCCGGTTTATACTGAAGATAGACACAAAATGCTGGAGTAACTCAGCAGGACAGGCAGCATCCTTGGAGAGAAGGAATGGGTAATGTTTCGGGTCGAGTCTGTTCGACCCAAAACGTTACCCATTCTTCCTCTCCAGAGATGCTGCCTGTCCCGCTGAGTTACTCAAACATTTTGGTGACGTCTTTGGTGACGTTTCGAATCAGAGAAATTAACGTCATATTTAAAACATGACTTCTCTGATAATCTAACATTAGTAGGATCTGCTGTGAAATTTTGAGTTGATGTCACAACAGCGGCTCATGAAACGAACCCCTCTTCTCTGCGCACAAAGGGAAGGATCCTGACCCGAAACGTCACCACTCCATGGTCTCCATAGATGCTGCCTGGACCACTGAGTTATTCCAACATTTTGTGTATTTTTTCGGACTGGAGCACACGATTAAAAAGAAAGTCAGACAACCATTTTGTGCCACCAGGAGACATTCCAAAGCAATATTTAGTGAACGGTTACCGATTTTAGCCTAATCACTGCTGCAGTGCAAGAAACATGACAGACAATTAGTGCAGAGCAAGTTCGCACAATCTGCACAGTTGTTTGATAATCTAACTCAGTGACATTGGCCTATGGATTTATATTGGGCACTGGAAAGAATTACCCTGTCCTTCAGAATAAAATGTTGCAGCACATTGTACATCCACTGAGAGGGCAGATGGGAGAGAAATTAATGTCATATTTAAAATATGACTTCTCTGATAATCCAACATTGTAGGGGCAGCTCTGAAATCTTGAGCTGACGTCACCACAGCGGGCCAAGAAATGAAGCAGTTCTCAAAAAACTTCCTGTAAGATTCAGAGGAGATAAACAATAGCTTGGCTACATTTATCGCAACGTTATTGTTGCGCATCTCTTGAAAGTGCATGTTTGGATCAGAAATTGGATTAGCGCAGCACGGTGGTGCAGCGGTAGAGTTGCTGCCTTACAGCGCCGGAGACCCGTGTTCGATCCTGACTACGGGTGCTGTCTGTATAGAGTTTGTACGCTCTCCCCGTGACCTGCGTGGGTTTTCTCCGGGTGCCCCGGTTTCCTCCCACCCTCCAAAGACATACAGGTTTGTAGGTTAATTGGCTTGGTATAAATGTAAATTATCCCCAGTATGTGTACGATATTGTTAATGTGCGGGGATCGCTGGTCGGTGCGGACTCGGTGGGACGAAGCGCCTGTTTCCGTGCTGTATCTCTAAACTAAACTAAACTAAATATTGAACTGGGAGTTGTCAGAAGTAATTGACAGTTCTAGGCAAGGCATAGAAGACTACAGACCAAGTGTTGGTACAATAGACAATAGGTGCAGGAGTAGGCCATTCGGCCCTTCGAGCCAGCACCACCATTCAATGTGATCATGGCTGATCATTCTCAATCAGTACCCCATTCCTGCTTTCTCCCCATACCCCCTGACTCCACTATCTTTAAGAGCTCTATCTAGCTCTCTCTTGAATGTATTCAGAGAATTGGCCTCCACTGCCCTCTGAGGCAGAGAATTCCACAGATTCACAACTCTCTGACTAAAAAAGTTACATGGGATAAGGATGAATGGGTTATTGACTGTTGCCATGGCATATGGTGAGCTAAAGGGCTGTTTGACACTGACTATATTTAGATGTTTATAATGTTTCTCCTGCTTTGTGAAGCTTGATAGTCAAGGCCATATAGTGAAGAGTAACCGAGACTTCCTGTGGTTAGATTATAATCAGGTCAAGAGAATTAACAACCATAGGGTTAGGTCTCTAAACATCAGGGAGCTGGTGGAGAATTGCATCCAATAACAATGGCTCCTGGGTCATTGGCTTCCAGACAACTGTAGCATCACAGTACCTTCAACTTACAGAATAATGAAAGGCATAGATAGAGTGGATGTTTCCACTGGTGGGAGAGTCTAGGACCAGAGGTCACAGCCTCAGAATTAAATGGCGCTCTTTTAGAAAGGAGGCGAGGAGGAACTTCTTTAGTCAGAGGGTAGTTAATCTGTGGAACTCATTGTCACAGATGTGGATTGTGGAGGCCAAGTTCGTGGATATTTTTAAGACAGAGGCAGACAAATTCTTGATTAGAATGGGTGTCAAAGGTTATGGGGAGAAGGCAGGAGATTGGGACTAGGAGGCAGAGATCAGCCATGATTGAATGACGGAGTGGAATTGATGGGCCGAATGGCCTAATTCTACTCCTATAACTTGTGAACTTATTTCCCCTTCCCTGAACATCCGTGACCCTGAGACAAAGGTAACCTCGAGGCAACTTTAAGAAAATGGCTTGCCTCCTTCCATCAGCAGAGAAACACATAGCGCTGGCACATCAACAACTACCACCGATTCAGCCCCTTTCCCCGAGTAAAAAGGTGAAGATGGAGATTTTAGGGGTGGAGTGGGTGTGCGCCTGAGTAATTGGCAGAGTGGGTACTCTTAACAATTAAATATCGGGTGGGCTCATGAATTGGCAAGGCATAGTAAGCAAATAAACAAGTGACGGTGACACAGGAATCTGCAGATGCTGGAATCTCACGTAGGACATAAAGTGATGAGGTAACTTAGCAGGTAGACACAAAATGCTGGAGTAACCCAGCGGGCCAGGCAGCATCTCAGGAGAGAAGGAATGAGTGACGTTTCGGGTCGAGACCCTTCTTCAGAACGAAGTCTGAAGTCTTCAGTCTGAAGAAGGGTCTCGACCCGAAACATCACCCATTCCTTCTCTCCTGAGATACTGCCTGACCCACTGAGTTACTCCTGCATTTTGTGTCTACCTTCGATTTAAACCAGCATCTGCAGTTTTGTTTTCCTGTAGGTAACTTAGCAGGTCAGGCAGCATCTCTGGAGGACATGGATAGGTGACATTGGGGTGGGTGCCGACCTGAAACATTGCCTATCCGTGTCCTCCAGAGATGCTGCCTGACCCGCAGAGTTACTCTGGCCCTTTGTGTTCTAACCAAGTGATAGTATTGAATTGAATTGAATTAATTAATTAGCCAAGTATGTGGACATGTTAATTGGCTGGGTAAATGTAAAAATTGTCCCTAGTGGGTGTAGGATAGTGTTGATGTACGGGGATCACTGGGCGGCACGGACTTGGAGGGCCGAAAAGGCCTGTTTCCGGCTGTAGATATATGATATGATATGATATGATACAAGGAATATGCCTTGGTGCTTTGCTCGCAAGTAAAAACAGGATATACAGTAAACAATTAAGAATGAAACATTATAATTTAAACATGTGAAGAATGAAATAAAATACCAGAACAAAAGGAGGCTACAGACTTTTGTTTGTTGAGTAGAACTACTGCTGTTTTTATGTCGGGCTGTGGCAGCTTTGACAGTCCGGAGTCGCCTTCCAGAGGGAAGGGAATGGTAATTGGGATTACTGCTGGTCGGCATGGATGGGGTTCTTTAAATCAGTTGTTTCTGTCCACTTTGACTCTAGTCGCTTTATTTTATGAATTATATATATTCACTGTACAGCCCTGGTGCAATGTTTATCTTTGAAAATATTATGAATAAAAGTCAAAAGTTAGTCAGCAAATTTATTTCAGCACAAGACAGAATTCCACTGCCCTGTCCTTACAGTTATGCAAGCAGCACTTCTGCAAGGATATTAACACACGGATAAAATAACATGAATATAAAGTTACCGAACATCAGCTTGTGGCTATTTTGTAGAGGAATAATCACATGATCATGTACCTCCTGCGAGTGGGGTCTCACTTGGAGATTCAGGGTTATGTTGTCCCACCTCTGACATCTCCTCTGTGGTCCTTAATTGCTCAGGGTTATATAGGCCCCATTCCCTTAAATCTTTTTTTTTAATGATGAATAAAGGGAATTATTGTTTTAAGTACTCCGGGTAAATTGTATCCAGATTTCCGGAATGTGCTGAATGTAAGGAATCGGAAAAGAGATGTATGATTATCACAATCAAGCAAATAAAAATCAATCATCAAACACAAAATGAAATCTTTATGGGAAGACTAAATTGACAGGTTTTCCTGTAAGTAAGCCTCTTTCATTACCGATACCTTTTTACTTGTCAAGTCTGTAATGTTGGATTGCAGTGATTTTGTACGGCAAAAAGGAAGAAATAAAGTGAGATACACCCCAGAGATTAGAGTTCCTGCCATTTCCTTGTGTTTCTGCCAAACCTCTACAGTCGTAAAGGAAGATTAGGACCTTTTCACCATCGAGGTTAGAATGCAACGTTGATTTTCTGTCCAAGGTTGGAGGTTTAAACTTGCCTCAAGCAAGCAGCATTATTACTATTATTGTTCCAGAACCTTTTACCGTCTCGGATTATCGACCTGTCCAAGATCGTCACAAGTCTTAGAAATGTCTCCACATTTTGCTACTTCTCCTCCTCTCTAGTCAGTCCTAATTTGAGATTCCTTCGCCTAAACTGCTCAGTTGAACGGCACAGTGTATTTCTGAGTTACGCCCTGAAACATTTAAAAAGAACAATGATTTTTAGCATGCCCGATAGCACAATTCATGAAGTGAATTACAGGGCCTATTTTGTAAGGGAACCAGGGAAAAAAATACTTGGCCTTACATGGAGAATTTTTTTACGTGATCGTAAACGTGATCAAACCTCTATTTGGTCCATAATAGTATTAACATATCATTAATCTCTCTGGTTTACTCCTGGGCGCAGTGTCCTTTACACACAGCCTACCACCTTCCACCCTGTGTATCACTCTTCCAACCACATCCCCAATTCAAAACCCGAATTTTGCGGGTTAACAGAGTATCACTGGTAATGTATATTGCAGCCTTGAGAGGGGACCACCCTTGGGATTTCTGAGTGCTTTTTGGCAGCCCTAGTTATCGACCGAGGAAGGCCGAACCATGGACCACCAATGTTCTGTGGAGCACGGCACCCAAGGCTCGGGTGCGTTGGATGAGGTCTCTTCTCCACCATCTCCCAATGCCATGGAGGGGAGTCAATGGAGGAGTTTTCAATTGGGGAGAGGATCTTGAGGGAGAGAATTGCCAGGGGATGGTTGTGGGTTAACTAGTTAGAAGGGTAGGGGGGTGTGGGGGAAGGTTAGGGTGAGGGGCTGATGGGAGGAGATGGTGTTAAGAAGGCATTCCCCAAGTGTGGTCTTTCTTGCGGCGGACTAGTTGCTGAACCAAGCTGCAACCCGATAGAACATTTTCTATGGATGGGAGGCGAGTCTGGATGATAAAGCATGGGTGCTGAGGAGACGTTGGTGGGGGTGATAGGTCAGGGTAGTGAAGGGGGAGCACCGGGTCAATCAGTAATGATGGGAAGTTAAGGAAGACACCTGCCTGGAGCTGGGTGGTGTCTCCAAATCTCAGCCAGTGGCTCAAGGCGGATGCAGCCTTCCGTTGAGAACCAAACTTGGGCGTTCCAGCAGCCTTGTCCGCGCTGCAGAGCTACGCACACCAGGAGTGGGGCAAGCCCTGCACAGCCATTGCCATTTCTACATTCACTCCGTGCCTCCAGCAGTTGTCGTTCTTCGCTCACACAAGTGCCGGCACTGCTCCACACTGGCTCTGCTTGTTTGCACCTTCCCTACTTCTAATGCAGCGTTTTATCAAATTGTTTTGAAAAGGGCAGCACAGTGGCAGGTCCACACTCAGCGAGAGCGAGTGTTAGAGCTGCAGCCTCACAGCGCCAGAGGCCCGGGTTCGATCCCGGCCTCAGGTGCTGCCTTTGTGGAGTTTGCACGTTGCCTCTATGACCGCGTGGGTTTCTTCCAGATGTTCCGGTTTCCTCCCACATTCCAAAGATGTGCAGGTTTCTAGGTTAATTGGCTGCTGTAAATTGCCGTCAGTGTGCAGAAAGTGGATGCGAAAGTGGGAAACCACAGAACTAGTGTGAACAGCTGATTGATGGTCGGTTTGGACACGGTGGGCCGAAGGACCTGTTTCCACACTGTATCTTTTAATCTATCAAATCAATCGGAAGTACAGTACAGAGACACAAAAAGCTGGAGTAACTCAGCGGGACAGGCAGCATCTCTGGAGAGAAGGAATGGTTGACGTATCGGGCCGAGCCCTTTCTTCAGACTAGTCCAGCTTTTTGTATCTATCTTCGGTTTATAGACAATAGACAATAGACAATAGACAATAGGTGCAGGAGTAGGCTATTCGGCCCTTCGAGCCAGCACCGCCATTCAATGTGATCATGGCTGATCATTCTCAATCAGTACCCCGTTCCTGCTTTCTCCCCATACCCCCTGACTCCGCTATCCTTAAGAGCTCCTTAAACCAGCATCTGCAGTTCCTTCCTACACAGAAGTGCAGTACATATATACCACAACAATGCGATTCCTATGTCCATTTTTATGTTACTCATCAAAAAGTAAGTTAATATGATTTGATTTTAAAAGGTTCATGCATACACGAATGTTGGACATTCCTGCTGCAAACACCGTAGTAAAGCAGGTCTAAATGTCTGCTTAGTTCAGTGGGCATTCCTCAGTGGCACTTGAGACAGCTTCCTTCTTTCATTCTTTTCTCACATTATTTCACCGGCATTCATGTTCATAAGTTCTAGGTGCAGAATTAGGCCATTCAGCCCATCAAGGCTACCTCTGCCATTCAATCGTGGCTGATCTATCTTTCAATCTCAACCTCCATTTCTCCTGCCTTCACCCCCAAAACCACTGACGCCCGTACTAATGATAATCATTAACGAGGTGATGAGTCAAGTGGCATGTGAGGGCAGAGCTGCAGACCGAAGGGAAGCTCAAGATATCTTCAGTGAATACCACCTAGCTTTAGATATATTGTTGTCACGTGTACTGAGGTACAGTGAAAAGCTTTGTTTTACACGCCAACTGATCAGATTGGATAATACTGCACATAAATACAATCAAGTCAAACTCAAGTACAATAGGTAGAGTAAAAGGGCATAAAATAATTCTCCGCATTGTAGAGCATCAATTCCATAGACAAAGTCCAATGTCCGCAACAGGGCCGAGGCGAGTTGGACAGTTGCCTAGCTGCTGGAAAGTTCGTTAAGAAGGCTGATAACAGAGGGGAAGATGCTGTTCCTATTTCTCTGGATTGAAACTGAAGCCAGAGGGCAGAGAGCCTACACGCCGACCGGGGTGGAGAGGTGGCGGGAGGGAGTTTCAGGCAAAGGAGGCCACACAAGTGGGTTGGTGAAAGTGTACACGAAGGTTTACCAGCGTGGGAATGGAGAGAGAATTGATGGCTTACAGGGCAAGTGATTACCTCGATAAAGAGTGGTAGCAGGCCAGATGACATTTAGACACGAGGGTGTGTATTTTACGTTTAAGGCTTTGGTTGACTTTTATTGATATCCGGCTGGGTAGCACAATATTTCCATGGAACCTGGTGCTGCATTTGGATCCCTCCCAGTTGGCTGCAGATACCTCGATACACTCTAATGGATAAGGAGATGCGAGTTTACAGTCAGCTGATCAACTGTACTTAGCTTAGTTTATTTTATTTTATACAGCGCGGAAATAGGCCCATCGGCCCACTGAGTCCGCGTGGACCAGCGATCAACCAGTACATTAGCACTATCCTACACACTGGGGACAATTTACAATTTTTAATTACCACAGCCAAACCTACAAATCTTTGGAGTGTGAGGGGGAAACGGGAGCACCCAGAGAAAACTCGCGGTCACGGGGAAAACGTACAAACTCCTTACAGACAGCACCCATAGTCAGGATCGAACCCGGGTCTCTGGTGCCGTAAGGCAGCAACTCTGCCGCTGCGCTGCCGTGCAGCCCTGAAGTTTACCCAGTAAAGTTCCTGCACTCTATCCACAAACTCAGCATTTTCTCCTGAGCTTTGCCTATCTGGGGCAAAGTCACAGGATGGGGAAGGAGGCCATTTGACCCATCAAGTTCAGACAACGATCGATGCAAGAACGATCCAGCTAGCCCCACTCCTTGCCTCCTTCCTCAAAGCCGTGCAAATACTTATCTTTCATATACTTATCTACTTCCCTTTTCAATGCCAAGGTTGACTTAAGCTTCATCACACCCCTGACAGTGCAATCCAAACCTCACCAAATGCTGACTAAAGATAATGTTCCTCCTGTTAAGCTAGTCCCTCTCAATCTCTGTCCTCTGGATATTGGCCTTTGGGCAATGGGAGCAGTATCTCTCTAGGCTAATCAGGATTATAAATATCGCCATCAAATCCCCTCAATTTCCAATGTTCCAACAAATCCAGTTTGTCCACATAACCAAAGTCCCTAATTCCTTGGGATCAATCCAGTGAACGTCTTCTGCGCCCTTTCCAACTCCTTTACATCCTTCCCAAAGTGTCGCTGCAGATGGGACACAATATTCCATTTGAGGTTTCTCACAAGAGGGTCCACGCAATCTACGCCTCCATTTATAAAGCCTGGGATTCCACGTGCATTTTCATTCACTTTTCTCAACCTTCTGCCATTTTCAATGATCGATGCACACTGTGGACGGCTCGAATGTAACCATGCATTGTAATTGTAATCATGTATTGTAATCATGTATCGCCTTTCCACTGACTGGTTAGCATGCAAGAAAAGCTTTTCACTTTCCTGTGTGCACAAGACAATAAACTAAGCTGAACTATAATCCTATTGAAATTGTGCCCTCTGCTAAAAATTGCCTCTCCTTAATTGTCCAACCCAAATCTAATGCTTCATATTTTTCTGCATTTAATTTCACCTGCCATCTATCTGCCCACACCTCCTACATGCCTTGATCTCCTTGAAGTCTATTACCTTTCCTGCAATTCTTCATATCTCTTCTCCTCATTCCCCTGCAGCCCTACTACTCATTCTCCCTCGCCAACCTTTTACTTCTTATCTATTCTAAGGGATAATTTATAGTGCCTGTTTAATCTACCAAGTTGCCTTGGGATTAGGGAAGAAACCCTTGTGGTCACAGTGGAATTCTGTCCCTGACTATTGTCAACGGAACTTTCCCCGGCACTGAAGTTAAACTGAACAGGCTGCAGTTGCTGGGTTTAACGTCACACCTGTTTTTGATCATGGCTGTAACATGGGCATTCACCAGACACCTCAACGGAACCCATAGATATCTGGAAGATTATTGCCACAGCCTCTGCTATTTCCTCCCTTAATTCCTTCGGCAATTTGCATCAGGCGACCTTTCCACTTTAAGAGCAGCTAGTCTTTCTAGTACCTTTTCATCAATTTGAGCTCACCAAACATTTCAACTACTCCTCCTTTCCTTAGACTCCAGGGACATCTTCGCTTCTGATGAAAACCAATTAAAAAAAATCAGCAACCTTAGTCCTTCACTCTGCCTCCATGGGGAGATTTCCTTTTGAGTTATAATCGACCTCTCTTTTTATTATGCTTTTACTGTTCACATGCCGATAAAATGTTTCTGGACCCGCTCTTATACTTCTCACCACTCATTTCTCACGTTCTCTCAACTCCCTTATTTCCTTCTTCTACCTGCCTCACATCTGCCATAACCCCTTTTTTATAGCTCTGTTTAACACTCAATATTTTTTAGTGATCCGCTCTTTAATTTCCCCGTGTTCACAGAATTATACCTCAACTTCAGTGGAAACGTATCTGCTTCAAATTACAGATTTGCCTGGAAAACTATGATCCAGTTCACCCGAGTCAGATACTGTACTTCCCAAGATCCAGGCTGGCCTGGTAGACGGATCATTGCGGCCAGTTCTAATCCAGCAGAACTAACTTCTTTCGAGAGTTTGAGTCTCTTGCCCAGAGTAGGGGAATCGAGAACCAGAGGACACAGGGTTCAAGTGAGGGGGGGGGGAAGATTTAAAAGGAACCCGAGGGGTGACTTTTTCAAGCAAAGGGTGGTAAGTGTATGGAGTTTGGAGAAGGGGTGCCGGAGGAGGTAGTCGAGGCAGGTACTATTGCAACGTTTAAGAAACGTTTAGACAGGTACGTGGATAGGACAGGTTTAACTATGGGCCAAATGTAGGCAGGTGAGACTAGTGTAGATGGGACATGTTGGCCGGTGTAGGCAAGTTGGGCCGGAGGGCCTGTTTCCACACTGTAAGACTCTATGACTCTAAATAATCCCTTCCATTTTCATTGTCACTGCCATCTCTGGAGTGACGCCGATGCCTTCCATACCGATACTTCCAAATTACTTTACAATGCAGCTTCTTGATTGGGATGTCAGGACCATTCCATCCCCACCACTTACCCTTCCCTTCCTGTCACCCCCATGGGTCTATAAGGTCATGAGGGGGAAGAATGGGAGAAATGACCCCAAAACAGGTGTGCCAAGCTTGTAGCGTCATACCCAAGAAGACTTGAGGCTGTAATCGCTGCCAAAGGTGCCTCAACAAAGTACTGAGTAAAGGGTCTGAATACTTATGTAAATGTGATATTTCAGTTATTTCTTTTTAATTACTTTGCAAACATTTCTAAACACCTGTTTTTGCTTCTTCATTCTGGGGTATTGTGTGTAGATTGATGATTAAAAACAAACATTTAATCAATTTTAAAATAAGGCTGTAACGTAACAAAATGTGGAAAAAGTGAAGGGGTCTGAATACTTTCTGAATGCACTGTATGCTCTCCTACCATTGAAACTAGTGTATCCACTAGGCGATTATTATTACCTTGGAGATATGTAGGAAGGAACTGCAGATACTGGTTTACACCGAAAAGAAGACACAAAATGCTGGAGTAACTCAGCGGGACAGGCAGCATCTTTGGAGGGAAGGAATGGGTGACGTTTTGGGTCGAGACCCTTCTTCAGACTGAGAGTCAAGGGAGAGGGAGAGACAGAGATAAGGAAAGGTAAGGTGTGAAAACAAGACATCAAAAGAGATAAAATCCAAGAAAAATGTGGAATAGATCATTGGAGAAAGTGACAACAAAGCAAATAGAGATAACATGCAATCAGGGAGACAGTCAGACTAGTCGGAGAATTGGGAAGGGGGAGGGATGGATAGAGAGGGAAAGCAAAGGTTACTTAGAGAAGTCAATATTCATACCGCTGGGGTGTAAGCTGCCCAAGCGAAATATGAGATGCTGTTCCTCCAATTTGCGCTAGGCCTCACTCTGACAATGTAGGAGGCCCAGGACAGAAAGGTCAGTGTGGGAATGGGAAGGGGAGTAAAAATGTTTAACAACCGGGAAATCAGGTAGGTTTAGGTAGACTGAGCGGAGGTGTTCAGCGAAACCATCACCGAGCCTGCGTTCGGTCTCGCCGATATATAGGAGTCCACACATGGAACAGCTGATACAGTAGATGAGGTCGAGGGGGTGCAAGTGAACATCTGCCTCACCTGGAAAGGCTGTTGGGGTCCTTGGACGGAGTCGAGGGAGGAGGTATATGGACAGGTGTTGCAGCTCCTGCGGTTGCTGGGGAAAGTGAGGGGAGGGGGTGGTTTGGGTGGGAAAGGATGAGTTAACCAGGGAGCTGCCGTGGGACCGGTCTACGCGGAAAGCGGAAAGGGGTGGATTTGGGAAAATGTGGCTAGTTGTGGGATCCCGTTGGAAGTGGCGAAAATGTCGGAGGATTAGGTGGTGCAAACGACGGCTGATGGGGTGAAAAGTGAGGACTAGGGGGACTCTGACCCTGTTGCGACTGGGGGAAGGGGGAGCAAGAGCAGAGCTGCAGGATGTTGAGGAGACCCTGGTGAGGAACAGATGTTCCTCCAGTTTGCATGTGGCCTCACCCGGACAATGGAGGAGGCCCAGGACCGAAAGGTCAGTATGGGAATGGGAAAGGAGTTAAAATGGTTAGCAACCAAGAGATAAGCCGGCCTTGGTGCATATTCGGTGAAACCGTCACCTAGTCTATGTTTAATCTCGCCAATGTAAATGAGGCCACATCGAGAGCACTGAATGCAGTATATGGGGTTAGAGTGAACCTATGTCTCATTAGACAATAGACAATAGGTGCAGGAGAAGGCCAATCGGCCCTTCGAGCCAGCACTGCCATTCAATGTGATCATGGCTGATCATTCTCAATCAGTACCCCGTTCCTGCCTTCTCCCCATACCCCCTGGCTCCGCTATCATTAAGAGCTCTATCTAACTCTCTCTTGAAAGCATCCAGAGAATTGGCCTCCTCTGCGTTCTGAGGCAGAGAATTCCACAGATTTACAACTCTCTGACTGAAAAAGTTTTTCCTCATCTCCGTTCTAAATGGCCTACCCCTTATTCTTGAAATTTGGCCCCTGGTTCTGGACTCCCCCAACATTGGGAACATGTTTCCTGCCTCTAGCGTGTCCAATCCCTCAATAATCTTATATGTTTCAATAAGATCCCCTCTCATCCTTCTAAATTCCAGTGTATACAAGCCTAGTCGCTCCAGTCTTTCAACATACGACAGTCCCGCCATTCCGGGAAGGGCTGTTGGGGGTCACTGGATGGATGTGAGAGAGGAGGTGTAGGGACATCTCGTGCGTTGTACCGGGGGAGAGTACCTGGTGGGTGTGGATGGGGTGATTTGTTGGGAAGGAATCAGTGAGCCAAGGAGTTGCAGAGGGAATGGTCTCTGCGAAAGGCAGTGTGGTGGGAAGAGGTGACTGGTGGTGGGATTAACATGGGCAGCAATGTCAAAGAATGATGTGTTGGATGCGTGGCTGGTGGGGTGCAAGGTAAAGGACAGGGGAACTCTAACCTGGTTCCATCTGGGGATCTGGCCACCTTTGAGGATCTTGTGCCTCAATGGGGATTCATTTGAAAGGCACTGACTGACTACTGACAGCAGCCAATTTCCACACGGTAAAGGCTTGCAAAGAGTAAAGAAGTGAACAGTTCTACTGATCTACTGGAGGGATAGCTATTGGTCAGGAAAGAGCTCATGTTCTTCAGAAGAGCGTCGGACAACCTCTGCGCCCTTTGTGGAGAGCAAACAGTGCATTAATTTAACATCTCGTTGGACAGAATGAAACTCCAGCACCTCAGCATTCTCCGAGTTCGGCGCTTGGAGCTTCAGTCTGGATGGTGTGCTCAAGTCTCGGGAGTGGGACTTGAACTCACAACCTTCTGAATACCACCAACCCCAGCACAGTTAGTCTCAGGCTAGCAGGTCATCCCAAGAACCTCGGAAAGGTGACGATATTTTGAACTAGTAACTATGAACGCTTTTCAGACGCTGCACACTGCCATTGCAATATTGGCAATAACTCTGATGGAGAAAGCTTCTCATGACGAGGCACTCTTCAGTCTCCTTGGTGGCATTGGTGTGACTGGCTTGGGGCCTGGGTGGGTCAGCCCGGCAGCCAACCTTTGCCTGGCCTCGCGTCCTGCTGCATAGCCTTGGTTCAGCTTGTCCATGGAGTTCTCGAGGCACAGTGTAGTCACTGCCGAGGAGTGGTGAGCTTGGGCAAGCATCTCGAGACGTTTTATTATTTCATAGTCGGGAAGTGCAAGAGCGTGAACGTTCAGGCCCAGTATCCGCGAGACGACATCTCTGAAATTCACCAGCTGGAACAACAAGCGCGCAATGTTACAGTGAATATCTGCTTCACGCACACGTGCACTCAAAAGGTCCAAAAGACAGTCTTTTACCCAGGGTAGAGGAATCAAGAACCAGGGGACATGGGGTTAAGGTGAATGGGAAAAGATTGAATAGGAACCTGAAGGGTGACCCTTTTCACTCAGATGGTGGTAGGTGGATGGAATGAGCTACCAGAAGAGCATTCAGACAATTAGACAGGTACATGGATAGGATAGGTTCAGAGGGATATGGGCCAAACACAGGTAGGTGGACTAGTCGAGATGGGACACGTTGGTCAGTGTGGGCAAGTTGGGCCAAAGGACCCGTTTCCAGGCTCTACTCGGCAGATACTATAATCTATATACTAAAACTCTCGTTTATAAACTTGTTTGTGACTGAACTTCAGCCAAAACGGTACACGATAGCGCGACAATTTTAGGCCCACCTTACTCACCATTGTCACTTTAGTGATAATGCAAGTAGTTTTATTGAAATCGGTGTTATATTTTAAAAGTTATTCACATTTTAAAGATTAAAAGGAGGGGAGGGGGAGGGGAGCAGGGAGGAGGGAGGGATGGGGGAAGGGGGGAGTGGGGGAGAAGGGAGAGGGGAGGGGGGGTTGAGGAGAGAGGGGAGAGGACAGGGTGCTGCACCAATGTAGGAGAGGTTTGGGCCTAACGGGTCCACTTGGTCTAGTAGCATTTAAAAGACATTTAGACAGGTACATGGACAGGAAAGGTTTATAGAGATATGGGCAAATGGGACTAGCTTAGATGGGACATCTTGGTCAGCATAGATGAGTTGGGCTGAAGGGCCTGGATTCCGTGCTACATGACTCTAAGAGTTCCTTTTTATAGCCCATTAAAATTTGGGTTAGTTGCCATTGGAATCAACAGGTTAAAAAGATGACATGAGAATGGAATGTCTCAAAGACATCCGGACCTACAACACCAGACAAAGAATTGTATTGTGTAGAGTTCTTCACTGATTCAGGATGATCCAAATCACATCACAGCCAATGAAATGCTTCAGACGTGTGATCATTATGGCAGTGTGTGAAATATAGGAGTAAACGTGCACCAGGCAAGTTCCCACGAACAGCGATACAACACTGAGCACAGTTTATTGAAGTGAGGTTGATGAAGGGAGTGGCGCAGCAGTACTGCTACCTCACAGCGCCAGAGACTCAGGTTCAATCCTGACTGTGGGTGCTGCCTGTGCAGAATTTGTCCATTCTCCCTGTGACCGTGTGGGTTTTCATCGGGTGCTCTGGTTCCCTCCTACATTATCATAATCGTAATTTATTAGCCAAGTGTATTAAGCAACATAGGAGGAATTTGGTTTGCCATCCAGTCATAACAAAAAAGCAACAAGACACACTACTACGTAAGAATTGACATAAACGTCCACCACGGCGGCTCCTCCATGTTCTCCACAGTGATGGAAGGCAATAAAGTCTCATCTGTTTTCCTCCCGTGGTCGGGGGAGTCGAGCCAGCCGCAGCCGGCGATCGGTCTGCCTCGTCGGGGCAGTCTATGCATCGGGGCGGTCGAGCGTCCTGCGGCTTGGAGTTCCCGGAATCGGTCCCTAACCAGGTCCCAGCGAGATTCAGGATGTTAAAGTCCGCAGCTCCTGCAGCTCGGAGCACCAAGGGCCGAACCCCTGGCAAAGGGATCGCCCGCTCCGAGAAAGTCCACAGGCTCCGCGGTTTGGAGTCCCAGCAAGAGGCCGCCAACTCCACGATGTTAGGCCGCAGTGCGGACGGCGAAACGATACGGAAACAGTCGAAAGACGAGCAGGCTTGTAAGTTAATTGACCTGTAAATGTGCCTAGTGTGTAGGAAGTGAAAGTGGGATAACATAGAACTAGCGTACAGATGATTTAGAGGGGATTTAGAAAATGGAGGTGATGGGGTACGTGAGGGGAGTACAAGCAGCCATTTCATAGATAGCGTGGGGAAACAAGATTTGGTACAAAAGTACCAGATTCACTTCAACATTGACCAGACTCACTTCATCATTCATTTTCCCTCTCCCCTCCCTCTCTCCCTCTCTCCCTCTCTCCCTCTCTCCCTCTCTCCCTCTCTCCCTCTCCCTCCTCCCTCCCTCCTCTCCTCTCTCCCTCTCCCTCTCTCCCTCCCTCTCCCTCTCCCTCCCTCCCTCCCTCCCTCCCTCCCTCTCTCCCTCCCTCCCCTCTCCCTCCCTCCCTCCATCCCTCCCTCTCTCCCTCTCCCTCCCTCCCTCCCTCTCTCCCTCCCCCTCCCCCTCTCCCTCTCTCTTTACAGCAGGAGTCAGCGTGTGAGAGCAGTCGAAAAAGGTGTGAAAATAGCAATGTATTTTCTCATTAATAAATATGATAATTTTTTCAACTTGTCACACTCTTTAGAACTGACGGTGACTGAGGGACATAAAGATCCTTGAAGGAACACTTGCTGTACCTCAAACTTTTATTTTCTATGCATCTTGCACCTTTTCTGGATAATTTAGTTTTCCCCATTTGTACTTGAGCTTTCACAGATACATGGAACAGAACAAGGTGCATTCAGAGCAGTTCACGCATCTGATTGTACGGCCTTCGGGAGAGCTGAGCTCCTGCTGAGGGCACACATCAGGTGGGCACACGGGCCGGTATATGCACGTGCACACAACACACGCACACACACACGCACATAGGCACACGCGCACGGGCGCGCACACACGTGCAATAGACAATAGACAATAGGTGCAGGAGTAGGCCATTCAGCCCTTCGAGCCAGCACCGCCATTCAATGCGATCATGGCTGATCACTCTCAATCAGTACCCCGTTCCTGCCTTCTCCCCATACCCCCTCACTCCGCTATCCTTAAGAGCTCTATCCAGCTCTCTCTTGAAAGCATCCAACGAACTGGCCTCCACTGCCTTCTGAGGCAGAGAATTCCACACCTTCACCACTCTCTGACTGAAAAAGTTCTTCCTCATCTCCGTTCTAAATGGCCTACCCCTTATTCTTAAACTGTGGCCCCTTGTTCTGGACTCCCCCAACATTGGGAACATGTTTCCTGCCTCTAATGTGTCCAATCCCCTAATTATCTTATATGTTTCAATAAGATCCCCCCTCATCCTTCTAAATTCCAGTGTATACAAGCCTAATTGCTCCAGACTACACACAAGCACACGCGCACACACACACTACACACACGTGCACACACACACTACACACACGTGCACACACACACTACACACAAGCACACGCGCACACAGGCGCATGGGCGCGTGCACATGTGCACACACACAACACACACACACACATACAGGTACATGCGCACACACATGCACGGGTGTGCACACATACATGCACACGCATGTGCACACACACATGTACACATACACAGTCATACATGCACCATCCTATCACAAAATGGCTCAGACAAACATGCTCAATTATGCTCACATATACACTCACGGGGCTAATAGGGAGAATGACCCACGACTAATGCATATCATTCTGGACTAAGGGATTCAGAATTTGGTACAGAATAGTTATTCTATAAAATGCCAGGCCCGATGTAGAGACACAAGGAACTGCAGGTCCCGGTTTACAAAAAGGACACAAAGTGCTGGAGGAACTCAGCAGATCAGGCAGCATCTCGAGAGAACATGGATGGGAGACATTTCAGGTCACTTTGTTTTGAGGGATTACAATTCAAGAATTCCATCAGGTCATAAGGTCACAGGTGATAGGAGTAGAATTAGACCATTTGGCCCATCAAGTCTACTCTGCCATTCAATCATGGCTGGTCTATCTCTCCCTCCTAACCCCATTCTTCTGCCTTCTCCCCATAAACTTGATTGACAGACAGAAAGCAAAGAGTGGGAATAAATGGGTCCCTTTCAGAATGGCAGGCAGTAACTAGTGGGGTACCGCAAGGCTCGGTGCTGGGACCGCAGCTATTTACAATATACATTAATGACTTGGATGAAGGGATTAAAAGTACCATTAGCAAATTTGCAGATGATACAAAGCTGGGAGGTAGTGTGAACTAGTGTGAGGAAGATGCTATGAGGTTGCAGGGTGACTTGGACAGGTTGTGTGAGTGGGCGGATGCATGGCAGATGCAGTTTAATGTGGATAAGTGTGAGGTTATTCATTTTGGTGGTAAGAATAGGAAGGTAGAGTATTATCTGAATGGTGTCAAGTTAGGAAAAGGGGACGTACAACGAGATCTGGGTGTCCTAGTGCATCAGTCACTGAAAGGAAGCATGCAGGTACAGCAGGCAGTGAAGAAAGCCAATGGAATGTTGGCCTTCATAACAAGAGGAGTTGTATAGGAGCAAAGAGGTCCTTCTGCAGTTGTACAGGGCCCTAGTGAGACCGCACCTGGAGTACTGTGTGCAGTTTTGGTCTCCAAATTTGAGGAAGGATATTCTTGCTATTGAGGCGTGCAGCAATAGGTTTACTAGGTTAATTCCCGGAATGGCGGGACTGTCATATGTTGAAAGACTGGAGCGACTAGGCTTGTATACACTGGAATTTAGAAGGATGAGGATCTTATCAAAACGTATAAGATTATTAAGGGGTTGGACACCTTAGAGGCAGGAAACATGTTCCCAATGTTGGGGGAGTCCAGAACAAGGGGTTACAGTTTAAGAATAAGGGGTAGGCCATTTAGAACGGAGATGAGGAAAAACTTTTTCAGTCAGAGAGTTGTGAATCTGTGGAATTCTATGCCTCAGAAGGCAGTGGAGGCCAATTCTCTGAATGCATTCAAGGGAGAGCTAGATAGAGCTCATAAGGATAGTGGAGTCAGGGGGAATGGGGAGAAGGCAGGAACGGGGTACTGATTGAGAATGATCAGCCATGATCACATTGAATGGTGGTGCTGGCTCGAAGGGCCGAATGGCCTGCACCCATTGTCTATTGTCTAAACTCTGACACCTGTACTAATCAAAAATCTACCTATCTCTGCCTTAAAATATCTGACTTGGCCACCACAGCCTTCTGTGGCAAAGAATTCCACACCCTCTGACTCAGGAAATTTCCCCTCATCTCCTTCCTAAAAGAACGTCCTTTAGTTCTGAGGCTATCACCTCTCGTTCTAGATTCTCCCACTCATGGAAACATCCATTCCACATCCACTATATCCAAGCCTTTCACTATTCTGTTTGTTTCCATGAGGTCCCTCCTCGTTCTTCTAAACTCAATAGGTGATACCAATGGACAATCAACAGACAAGCCGTTTCCCTGATCACTTTGTCCCGTCCAGTCATTAGCACATCACAGTAACCTGCAGTGAATGGTCTCTGAAGTGATTTCCAGGCCATTGATAGTGATTTGAAAGTGGCACTGATGCCTGACTCGATAACTTGCAATGAAGCAGATTATTCCATCAGTGATATCATAAATAGTTGGCTGGAACTTGATCACTAACACTCTTTTACCAACTTCCCAAGAGTACAAATATGAGGGTCAGCTCTTGTATCTAAAGATGTCAGATACATGAGACAGACCGACCATCGCTGATGGCGCCACCTGGTGGAATGGAGGCATGTTGGATGTGGTCTCTAATGGAGGCATGTGGTCTCTAATGATAATCTGGTGGCCCTTTAGAACATGGTGAGGGGGTTATATTCCTGTGTTGTAATCCCATGCATGACCTCAAGTTATGAGTGAAAAATCAAAAATGGCTTATTACAAAGAGCTGTATGTTTAACTGCTGAAATGTCAGTACCTGCTTCTGTAACGAGGGACCATTTCTTTCTCAGTTGTTATCAGGCAACTGAAGCATCCTACTGCAACTAGAGAGCAGTCCTGAACTACTATCCACCTCATCGGTGACCCTCAGACTATCTTTGATCGGACTTTTCCGGCTTTATCTTGCACTAAACGTTATTCGCTCACCAATGTATCTGTACACTGTGAATATTTCGATTGTAATCATGCGCTGTCTTCCCGCTGACTGGTTGGCAGGCGACAAAAGCTTTTCACCGTACCTCGGTACACGTGACATTAAACTAAACTGAACTGAACTAAGCTGAGTACCTGAATCATTGGACTGTGATTCATCACACCATCTAATGCAAGCTCTGGCCCGAGGTGTACACCAGTTAGGTTATGGAGCTGAACCAGAGCCAGATTGTTGATTCAACTGGTGATTGTCCACGTCCACCTCCTCTCACCTCTTGCCTGCTGATCCCATACCCTGACTGCATCCACCACTGACCGACCACCCTCATATTCACTCCTTCCAGTGGCCAGCCATAGGTCTCCAAGCTCCTGCCTCAGGCTCAGAAAATCTCTCGCAATTCCCACCAATTCCATGGAATTATGCTGTTGGGCCCTTTTATTAGATGCAAAGTAAGTCGAACGAAGCACACCTATAGAGTAGCCAGCTCCACTGTAACAAAGGCCAAAGATCTTGCAGTAAAACACTCCCTCTTCTGGGCAAGCGGGACAGTAAATCTATAACTGGCTCCAAGACAGGAAAATTGAAGCAACTTTTTCAGTGTGCATTCCTCCACCAATTTGACGGTCTCCAACTCTCAGAAACATAGAAACAAAGAAAATAGGTGCAGGAGGAGGCCATTTGGCCCTTCGAGCCAACACCGCCATTCATTGTGATCATGGCTGATCATCCACAATCATTAACCCGTGCCTGCCTTCTCCCCACATCCCTTGACTCCGCTAGCCCCTGGAGCTCTATCTAACTCTCTTTTAAATTCATCCAGTGAATTGGCCTCCACTGCTTTCTGTGGCAGAGAATGCCACAAATACACAACTCTCTGGGTGAAAAAGTTTTTTTTCTCATCTCAGTGTTAAATGGCCTCCCCTTTATTCTTAGACTGTGGCCCTTGGTTCTGGACTCCCCCAACATTTGGAACATTTTTCCTGCATCCAGCTTGTCCAGTCCTTTTATAATTTTATACAAGGACTGGACAAGCTAGATGCATGAAAAATGTTATACCTAGATATACCTCTTCTTACACCTCTAAATGACCAATATCTGCTGGGCGCCCACTGATTCAGCTAACTTGTCCCCTCATGCCATATTGGTAAGGGTTCAAATTCATTCTCCCAATTTCTCTCTGTTGTGTTCATTCCTGACAATGCCATCTTCTGCACCAGTGCTCCCAATGCATCTTCCACTGCTACTCCTTCTAATATGCTTAACCCTGACTGAGTATCTCCCCCTCATTTCTTCATGCCCTGCCCATTACTTGCAGTCCTCGTTCAATGCCACCAAAGTCCACCATCTCCAGAGTGATCCACCAAAAACATCTCCCCTTCCCCTTTCAATGATCCAAAGGTGTCTATACCAGATTTACCCCTGCAGAATATCTCCATTCACTCTGGAAGCACAAATATCCCATGCCCGCTCCATTCTGACCTCCGAACATGATCCAACATGAGCCTGAGGAACTGCACTTCATCCATTGTTTATAGACAATAGACAATAGGTGCAGATTAAACTCCATCTGCCATTTATCCGCCCAGATTTACAACTGATCTCCAAATGAGAGGAATGGATACAGTAAATGCACAAAGAGTCTTTGACCCAGAGTAGGGAATCAAGAACCAGAAGATATAGGTTTAAGTTGAGGGGGGAAAGGTTTAATAGGAACCTGAGGGGCAACCTTTTTTACACAAAGGGTAGTGGGTGTATGGAACGAGCTGCCGGAGGATGTAGTTGAGGCTGATACTATCACAACATTTATGAAACATTTAGACAGGTAAATGGATAGAATAGGTTTAGAGGGATATAGGCCAAAGGCAGACAGATGGGACTCGTGTAGATGGGGCATGTTGGTCGGTGTGGGCAAGTTGGGCCAAAGGGCCTGTTTCCACTCTATGACTCCATGATCTATATCCTGCTGTATTCTTTGACAATCTTCCTGGCTATCTACCAGTTTTCATGTCACCTGTATACTGAGTAAACAAAACAGCGACACTTTAATCCAAATTATTAATATATATTACAAACCACAGAGGTCCCTTGGTATCTTGGGATAGATCCCATCAGTCCCAGGAGACATCCATCTTATTGTTTGTCATGACATCCAGCACACCCCTCCCTCATATCACCGACACCCATGTCTTTCTGTTTGGTGAATATCAATGTGAATTACTCATTAAGGACCCTGCCCATTTCACAAGTTCACAAGTTATAGGAGTAGAATTAGGCCATTTGGCCCATCGAGTCCACTCCGCCTTTCAATCATAGCTGATCTCAGCCACCTAATCCCATTTTCCTGCCTTCTCCCATAACCCTTGACACCCATTCTAATCAGGAATTTGCCTAAGCTCTGCCTTAAAATTATCCACTGACTTGGCCTCCACTGACTTGCCCCCTGTGGCAATGAGTTCCACGGATTAACTACCCTCTGACTAAAGAAGTTCCTCCTCACCTCCTTTTTAAAAGAGCGCCCTTTAATTCTGAGGCTATGACCTCCCACCAGTGGAAACATCCTTTCCACATCCACTCCATCTATTCCTTTCATTATTCTGTAAGTTTCAATGAGGTCCCTACCTCAACCTCCTAAACTCCAGTGAGTACAGGCCCAGTGCTGTCAAACGCTCATCATATGCTAACCCACTCATTCCTGGAATCATTCTTGTAAACCTCCTCTGGACCCTCTCCGGAGCCAGCACATCTTTCCTTAGATATGGGCCCAAACTTGCTCACAGTACTCCAAATATGCAGCCTGACTCGTGCATTATAGAGCCTCAGCATTACATCTCTGTAATCAATTACATCACTTGCTCAAGTTCCATGCGTAAATCCTCTCCTTTATCTTTGAGCAAATCTGCCCATTCCTTAGTTACCCTCTTACTCCCAATGTATGAAATGCTGTAAATCTATTTGCCAAAGTCAATTAAAAACCTATTATAGCTATCCAAACTTCTTATTTAAGTCCTTTATTGCTTCTTTTCTATTCCTCAAAGGCCCTGTCCAATTTCAGCTTCATAAACTATATATATATATATTTACTTTTCCTTTCTGAACAAACTTGAAATATCCCTTGTTATCCAAGGTTCCTGAACCTTGCTGTTTTTATCTATCAATCTAACAGGAACATGCTGGTGCTGAACTAATCATCTGGCCTTTAAAGGAATCCAAACATGTCCAATATCGATTTACCCTCAAAGAGTCACTGCCAATCTACTTTCTCCAGTTCCTGTCTTATAGTGTTATAAGTAGCTTCCTCCCATAAATTCATGTAATAGTAGTAGAATTCGGTCATTCGGCCCATCAAGTCTACTCCACCATTCAATCATGGCTGATTTATCTTTTCAGCTCAACCCCATTCTCCTGCCTTCTCCCCATAACCCCTGAGACCCTTACTATTCACGAATATGTCAATCTCCGCCATAAAAATATCCGATGGCTTGGCCTCCACAGCCTTCTGTGGCAATGAGTTCCACATATTCAGCTAGAGAGCCCAGTTTGGTGCTTTCACTCGAGTACCAGTCTCATCCTTCCACATAACTATCTGTTGAGTTAGAAGAGTTTACTCAGTACTGCCTGATAAGGTCAGGGTTTCACCCCTTGATCTCGCCACTCTTCAACATGACTAGGACGAGAATGAATATTCCTACCTGTTTCTCCCTTTGGGCCACTTCTTCCAGGGTTTGTTTCAGGGTCTTAAGCTCACCGCTAACAGCCCCCAATATGTTGCGGGCTCGGTCTTTCTCCTCCTTTGCCTCAAACTCGGTGAACCTCAGGTCTGACGTGGTGCTGCCTAGCTTTGCTGTGGCCTCGTGTCTTAATTTCTCCACCTTCTTCACAGATTTATTCAGATCCTCGATTGTTTTGTTCTGCTCCAGCGTTTTAATCTGCACACATTGGAGAAGAAATCAGTTACTGCTGAGTGAAACGGAGCGCACTTTACAGAAAATCCACCACCCAGTAAGGACATCTATTTCATTCATAGGAGGTAGGATTATGAAGTTTGATTAGTAAGTTGACACAGAAATTTGAAGCATTTTA
Organism: Rhinoraja longicauda; assembly: GCF_053455715.1. Taxonomy (NCBI): domain Eukaryota; kingdom Metazoa; phylum Chordata; class Chondrichthyes; order Rajiformes; family Arhynchobatidae; genus Rhinoraja; species Rhinoraja longicauda. The sequence goes on along the minus strand of NC_135961.1, from coordinate 56,693,111 downwards.
GTGAGGCCAATTATCATAGGCTGCAGTATGGAACATTGATCAGTGCAGCACAGGAACATGCCCTGATGCCAATTTAATCTAATCCCATCTACCTGCACATGGTCCCAGTTCCTTCATCCCCTACCTGTTCATGTTCATTTTTTAAATGTTACTGTCTGAACATATAAGATTATTAAGGGGTTGGACACGTTAGAGGCAGGAAACATGTTCCCAATGTTGGGGGAGTCCAGAACCAGGGGCCACAGTTTAAGAATAAGGGGTAGGCCATTTAGAACAGAGATGAGGAAAAACTTTTTCAGTCAGAGTTATAAATCTGTGGAATTCTCTGCCTCAGAAGGCAGTGGAGGCCAATTCTCTGAATGCATTCAAGAGAGAGCTAGATAGAGCTCTTAAGGATAGCAGAGTCAGGGGGTATGGGGAGAAGGCAGGAACAGGGTACTGATTGAGAATGATCAGCCATGATCACATTGAATGGTGGTGCTGGCTCGAAGGGCTGAATGGCCTACTCCTGCACCTATTGCCTAAAAGAAAAATATACATCCACCTCGCATTTTACCCGTGTTGGATTTATGCATCTTTTAGAATAACACGCTTGTTCATTTAATACTGAAGCCTGATTTACGTGCCTGTATTTTTTAAATAGCCCGCTCAAATTTACACCGCACATATGTTTAATTTACATGTTTTTGTGATTTGCGCTGCATTCAAGAACATAACCTCTGTGTGAAAGAAGCACAGAGTGCCTGTATCAGCAAAACATTGAAAAGATGGAAAGTTGGACAGAGCAATGGCAGATGGAATTTAATCCGGACCAGTGCACATTGATGCATTTTGAATGGTCGTCAGGTCATAAGTGATAGGAGCAGAATTAGGCCATTTGCCCATCAAGTCGACTCCGCCATTCAATCATGGCTGATCTATATCTCCCTCCTAACCCCATTCTCCTGCCTTCTCCCCATAACCCCTGGCGCCAACCCCAAGCCAAACCAACCCCAACCCCAAAGTCAAGGCTTGGACATAACAAAGTACTAGGTAGATTCCCTATGGAGTGTTGCGTAACAGAGGGATTTTGGAATATAGTCCGTAGATCTCCGACAGTGTCGGTACAGGTGGATAGAGAGGTGAAGAAGGCCTATGGGATGCTTGTCTTCATCTGTCGTGGTGTAGATTATGTAAGGTGAAACATGGGTTGGGAGCCACACCTGGAATATTCTGTGCAGTTCTGAAGCATGTAAAAGAAACACCAGTGTCAGGAATAACTTTGCCTTCTTGTCACTGTGCCCACTTGATTTCAACAACAAATACAAGCCAAAGGGCTGGGCCAAAGTGGGGCTGCACTTAAAGTCAAGTCAAGTCAAATTTATTTGTCACATACACATACACGATGTGCAGTGAAATGAAATTGGCAATGCCTGCGGATTGTGCACAAAAAAGAATTACAGTTACAGCATATAAATAAAGTTAATAATTTACTATTAGTGTCGACAAAAATGTAGTCTCTGGGGTTATAAAAGTTGACAGTCCTGATGGCCTGTGGGAAGAAACTCCGTCTCATCCTCTCCGTTTTCACAGCGTGACAGCGGAGGCGTTTGCCTGATCGTAGCATCTGGAACAGTCCGTTACTGGGGTGGCAGGGGTCCCTCATGATCTTGCTTGCTCTGGATCTGCACCTCCTGATGTATAGGTCCTGCAGGGGGATGAGTGTAGTTCCCATGGTGCGTTCTGCCGAACGCACTACTCTCTGCAGGGCCATCCTGTCCTGGGCAGAGCTGTTCCCAAACCAGACTGTGATGTTGCCGGACAGGATGCTCTCTACAGCCCCAGAGTAGAAGCAATGAAGGATCCTCAGAGACACTCTGAATTTCCTCAGCTGTCTAAGGTGGTAAAGGCGCTGCTTTGCCTTACCCACCAGTGCGGCAATGTGCGTTGCCCACGTCAGATCCTCTGAGATGCGGACTCCCAAGTATTTAAAACTGCTCACCCTATCCACAGTAGACCCATTTATCTCCAGTGGCGTGTACGTCCTTGGATGTTTAGCCCTTCTGAAGTCCACAATCACCTCCTTTGTTTTAGTGACATTCAAGAGGAGGCTATTGTCCTGACACCAGAGTGCCAGATCAGCCACCTCCTCCCGCTAGGCCTTCTCATCGTTGTTGGAGATCCGGCCCACCACCACTGTGTCATCAGCAAACTTGATGATGGAGTTTGAGCTGAACTTGGCCCCACAGTCATGTGTGTACAGGGAGTACAGTAGGGGGCTAACGACGCAGCCCTGGGGGGATCCTATGTTCAGGGTGAGGGAGCTAGATGTGTGTTCCCCCATCCTGACCACTTGGGGCCTGGCAGTGAGAAAGTCCAGGACCCAGGCACACAGAGGGGTGCTAAGCCCCAGTTCCAGCAGCTTCTCAACCAGTCTGCTGGGGACTATTGTGTTGAATGCTGAACTAAAGTCAATGAACAGCATCCTCACATAGCCCCCCTGGCTGTCCAGATGAGAGAGAGCGGTGTGCAGAACCTGGGAGACCGCATCATCCGTGGACCTGTTCGGACGGTATGCGGACTGTAGTGGGTCCATGTTGCGAGGAAGGAGGGCACAGATGTGCTTCTTGACTAGCCTCTCAAAGCATTTCATGACAACCGAGGTGAGGGCCACCGGTCGGTAGTCATTTAAACACGCTGGAGGGGCATTCTTTGGCACCGGTACAATGATGGATCTTTTGAAGCATGCAGGGACCACGGAATTTGCCAAGGAGAGGTTGAATATTGTGGTGAGCACTGGAGCAAGCTGAGTAGCACAAGACTTTAGTACTCGCCCAGATATACCATCTGGGCCTCCAGCTTTCCTCGTGTTCACACGCATCAGAGCCCACCTCACCTCATGCTCGGACACCGAGAATGTGTGCACATCCCCGGCGGTGGATCCCCCTCCAGCCTCGCTAGCCAGCGCCCCTTCGGTGCTGTTTTTAGACGGCGAGCTGGTGGTGTTACCCGTCTCAAACCGTGCATAAAAAGAATTCAGGTCATCAGCTAAGGAGGAGCCGGCACTTCCGGTTGAGGGGGTGCTGGACCTGTAGCTAGTTATAGTCCGTAGCCCCTGACAAAGGTTCCTGGTGTCCTGCTGCTCCATCTGTGACTCCATCTTGTCCCGGTACCTCCTTTTTTGCATCCTTCACTGCCCTTCCCAGTCGGTAGGACTCTCCCTTGTAGTCGTCCATGTTGCCGGATGCCAGGCCGGAGTTGTAAGCAGGGGTGCGAGCATTCAAGGCCACGTGAATAGACCTGTCCACCCAGGGTTTTTGGTTAGGGAAGATACTGACCCTTACCGTGGGGATGATGGTATCGGCTATTGTGGCAATGAAGTCCGTAACCGCTTCCGCAAACTCATTTACGCCTCTGGAACTTGCTTGGAACATGTTCCAGTCGACTTCGCTCAGTGCATCTTGCAGCATGGCCTCTGAATGGTCAGCCCACCGCTTTACGTCCCTCGTCACTGTCGCTTCCCGTACTATCCGTTGTTTGTACTCCGGCAGCAGGAAAATGGCAGCGTGGTCAGATTTTCCAAAAGGAGGGAGAGAAACGGCCTTGTAACCTTTCCTGAACGGCGTGTAGCAGTGGTCCAAAGTTCTTTCCCCACTGGTGACACACGTGATGTGTTGGTAAAAGTTGGGCATGAACCTTTTTGAGATTTCCCCTATTGAAGTCTCCAGCCACCAGCACAGCCGCATCAGGGTTCTTGTTTTGGTGTTGACACAACACATCGTGTAGGGTCGACAGTGCCACGTCGGTGTCCGCATGCGGTGGGATATAGACGGCTGTGATGATCACCGAGCTGAACTCCCGGGGTAGGTAGAATGGTCGGCATGAGATAGTTAGATGTTCCAGGTCCGGCGAGCAGGAACGAGAAAGCGTCTTAATATTTCCAGGATTACACCAGTTATTATTGGTCAAGAAGCAGACTCCTCCGCCCTTGGATTTCATGGGATGTATTAAGTGCAGCAATACTTCTTCAATCTATATTTTGTTTGGAAAGGCAACGCAGTGAAGTTTCCAACTCCACTGAAATTCATAACATTACCTGGCTTGCAGTTCTGGGTAAAAGGTAACATTGATTAGTGTTGAATTCCACTTAGATTTTAAACTCCTCCTCCCATTCCCACACTGACCTTTCTGCCCTGGGCCTCCTCCACTATCAGACTGAGACCCAACGCAAATTGGAGGAACAGCACCTCATATTTCGCTTGGGCGGCTTCCAACCCAGCAGTATGAATATTGATGTCTCTAACTTCAGGTAACCCTTGCTTTCCCTCTGGTTCTGTCCCTCCCCCACCCGAGTTCTCAGTCTAGTTTCACCGTCCTCCTGATTAATTTTACTGTCTGCACGCCTCGTTGTCACCTTCCCCTCAGCCAACAATGAACCATTCGACATTTCCTTGACGTCGGAAAGAACTGCAGATGCTGGTTTAAATCGAAGATAGACACAAAATGCTGGAGTAACTCAGCTGGACAGGCAGCATCTCTGGAGAAAAGGAATGGGTGACGTTTCGGGTCGACTTCTGAAGAAGGGTCTCAACCCGAAACGTCACCCATTTTGCAGCCCGGTGGTATGAACGTCGACTTCTCCAACTTCAGATAGCTCCTCTGTCCCTCCCTTCCCCTCCTCCTTCCCAGATCTCCCTCTATCTTCCTGTCTCCACCTATATCCTTCCTTTGTCTCGCCCCCGACATCAGTCTGAAGAAGGGTCTCGACCCGAAACGTCACCCATTCCTTCTCTCCCGAGATGCTGCCTGACCTGCTGAGTTACTCCAGCATTTTGTGAATAAACCCATTCCTTCTCTCCAGAGATGCTGCCTGTCCCGCTGAGTTACCCCAGCATTTTGGATCTACCTACATTTCCTGCTTTAACCTGCTTTTTCCCATCTTATGCTTCCCTCTCCCTTGACTCTCAGTCTGAAGAAGGGTATCAATCCGAATGGTCACCTGTCCCGCCAGGTTACTCCAGCATTTTGCATCTATCGTCAGAGTGAAGGATCACTTTAGTTTGTATTTTCTTATGATGCAGAAGGAGGCCATTTCACCCATCAAGTCCATGCTGGCCCTCAGAGTGATCCCATTTTGTTGAATCCTGGGACCTTCTTCCCCACACCGTGCCCAGCACCGGTAACATTGATTGTGAAAGACTGTGAGGCAGTAACCCCAGAACCTGAATATTGGCACATGGGTCGATCGTAGCAGGGTTAGCATTCTCAGAGTTACCTTGAGCTCATGAGTGTCAGACAGCTTTGCTCGCAGGTCCATGCTGTAGGAGTGTGCTGACTGCAGCTCCTTCTCAAGTCGTTCCACCTTTTTCTGCAGTTTCCTCACAGTAAAGTTAGCTTCATCCCTCTCCACTGCCAGTGCAGTCTGGGTCTGTTTCTCCACGTCCATCTGGGTAACTTTTTTCCTCAGCAGGTCCATGTGCAGCTCTTTGCTCTCCAACTTCTCTTTCTGTGCTTTAAGCTGGAAGAGTGAAAAGAATCGGTCTCTTCAGTTTAGTTTAATTTAGAGATACAGCGCGGAAACAGCCCCTTCGGCCCACCGAGCCCGCACCGGCCAGCGATCCCCGCACACTAACACTATCCTGCACACACCAGGGGCAATTTACAATTATATCAAGCCAATTAGCCTACCAACCTGTACATCTTTGGAGTGTGGGAGGAAACCGGAGCTCCCAGAGAAAACCCACGCGGGTCACGGGGAGAACGTACAAATTCCGTTCAGGCAGCACCCGTAGGCAGGATTGAATCTGGGTCTCTGGCGCCATAAGGCAGCAATTCTACCACTGCACCAACATTCACTTCTCACTTCTTCAGTCTTCTAGACACAAAATGCTGGAGTAACTCAGCGGGTCAGGCAGTATCTCTGGGGAAAAGGAATAGGCGATGTTTTGGGTTAGAACCCTTCTTCAGACACTTCTTCCGACTCAAAACGTCACCTATTCCTTTTCTCCAGAGATGCTGCCTGACTGACCCGCGGAGGTACTCCAGCATTTTGTGTCTATCTTCGGTGTAAACCAGTATCTGCAGTTCCTTCCTACACGTTCAGTCTTTTAGATGTCTGCCTGGCTCGGTGGTGGCACTATAGCTAGAGTCAGGTGGTTACTCAACTTTTTCAGTCAGAGAGTTGTGAATCTGTGGAATTCTCTGCCTCAGAAGGCAGAAGATCCAAGAGAAAGCTAGATAGAGCTCTTAAAGATAGCGGAGTCAGGGGGTACGGGGAGAAGGCAGGAACGGGGTACTGATTGAGAATGATCAGCCATGATCACATTGAATGGCGGTGCTGGCTCGAAGGGCTGAATGGCCTACTCCTGCACCTATTGTCTATTGTTATGGGTTCAAGCCCCACTCCAGAAGACCACAGCACTTAATCCAGGACGAGACTTTCAGTGCAGTATCGAGGGAGCACTGTGCTGTTGTTTGTAAGAGATGGCCACAACGTCTGCCGGATCTGGCAGCACAGCACCAGTGTTTGGGATCCACACGTTTTGTGTCAAAATTGCAGTGTGTTGCACATGTGCACATTCACCACAAGGGTCGCACCAACCAACGTGTTGCCGAAGATGCCAGTGCAACCTGCTTGCCGGAAGATTGCTGCACTGGCAGGTCAGTGGTCACTCAGGGGCAAGATTAAGGCGGTGCCAACTCTGCCAATTCAACAATGCAGCTAACACCACCCCGCACAGAGAATCTGACGTTTAATAGCAGAGAAGACCCACGCACCCTGCCTCTGATTAATTTCTATTGAAAGTTTAAAAAAAAAAAAATTTATTCTCCAGTACCACAAGGTTTCTTTAGACTGAGGAGGTTTTCAAATGCAGAGTGAATGGAATACCAGGGACTCAAAGCTTTTGCAACAGCTAGACAAGCCTTTGACCCGGGTGATTTATACATTCATAAGTTCCTGGAGCAGAATTAGGCCATTCGGGACATCGGGTCCACTCCACCATTCAAACGTGGCTGATCTATCTTTCCCTCTCAACCCCATTCTACTGCCTTCTCCCAATAATTCCTGACACCCTTAGTAATCAAGAATCTGTCAATCTCCACCTTAAAATTATCCATTGACTTGGCCTCCACAGCCACCAATCAGAAGGGCAATCAGAAGGGATTCCAGTCTTCTCAATGTGTAGGAAGGAACTGCAGATGCTGGTTTAAACTGAAGGTAGACACAAAAAGCTGGAGTAACTCAGCGGGACCGGCAGCATCTATGGAGAGAAGGAATGTTGACATTTTGGGTCCAGACCCTTCTTCAGTTTGAAGAACTCCAGTTTTTTGTGTCTATCTTCAGTCTTCTCAGTGTTCAATACACAGTGCACCTGACTAGTTAATGTACAGTATCCAGGCAGCAGGTATTATACATTCACTTAGCGACATTCAATTTTGCCAACAATATTGTGGTCTCCAGGACAGATTGTACATTGCAGCACCCAGGAACCAAGGGTCCTTTGGTGCCATGGAGGTCACAAAATCTGTCCTCCTGCCTGGCTCCACACATGCGGAAAAGGAGTTGCTCACCACAACGGCATGGGAAGTGTGGATTCCAGGCTCTGCCCAAAGCCCTGTGAAGGAAAATGATTGGGGAAGAGAGTCCAAGAGAGAGTTGGACTTGGGAAGGGTTGTGACCATTGAGATGATTGGCCTGCCTTTGATACGAATTGAACCACGCTCCATTTCCCATCCTTCACAGTTAATCGGAGAAGCAAAATAAGATTACATTGACAGAGCCAAGGATCACATCTCTCAGATTAATCTACCTTTCTTCTCAGGTTGTATGTAAGAGTCTTGTTTTCAACAATGGCTTCGCTCTCCATTTTCACCAGTTGATCGGCTCGGGCAAGAATCGCGTCGAGTTGCATATCAAACCCAATTTCTGACGTCACCTGATGCAACTTCATTTTCTCTGCTATTTGCTCCAGAAACTTCAGATACTTAAGAGAAAGCAGATATTATTTTAAACATTTCTTTGTACACATTATAATGTTCTTGCAAACCAATTTAACCACCCAATGTGTTAAGAAACACCATCTCTGAATTAATTCAGGGTGCACGAATCAAACAAGGACACCCAAATGGCATCACAACCATCTTTATCACAGTTTAGTTGAGTATAGTATAGAGATGCAGCACGGAAACAGGCCCTTCGGCCCACCGAGTCTGCTCTGACCAGCGATCCCCAAACACTAACACTATCCTACACACACTAGGGACAATTTTCTATTTTTACCGAATCCAATTAACCTACAAACATGTCCGTCTTTGGTGTGAGAGAGGAAACTGGAGCACCCGGAGAAAACCCACGCAGGTCACGGGGAGAATGTACAAACTCTGTACAGACATCACCCGTATTCAGGATCGAACCCGGGTCTCTGGCGCTGTAAGGCAACAACTCTACCACCTCACCACCGTGCCATCATAAGCCAAATGTTGAATCATGACTTATCCACAACACAGTCTCCTATCTAGCATCTTTTCCACTTCCATGAGTTCATAGTCCAGGTGAGAAGAGGGCTCGTTTTATTTCCGGGTCCTGGCCTCTGGTAAAGGTAGCGCCTTCTTGTTGGACACCATCCAGTAAGAAATGACTCCATTGGTCAAGCATCGAAATATACTTGAGAATACACCTGCCTGTGGCCACAGGCTAGTTTTGCTGTGAATGGAGAAACTCTCTGAGAGCAGCAGGATCAGGATAAGAGCTGTTGAACAATGGGGGAATATTTGGGCATATACTTCATGAGGTAAAGCACTGCACAAACTGTTTTGCAGTAACCAGTGGACTGGGTCTATCGCATCTTGCAAGGCACAAACTGTTGTGGGGCACTATGTATACTGCTCTAACCCACAATTAATGCTTCCCTCCATGGTAAAATAAGTGATGTACTAACATAAAGGTGGCACAGTGGCACAACTGGTAGAGCTGCTGCCCCCACACAGCTCCAGTGAACTATGTTCAAGCCTGACCTCTGGTGCTATCTGTGGGTTTTCCCATTCCCCATGTGAAACGCATGGCTTTCCTCTGGTTTCATGGAGACATGGAGACGCGTAGAACAGAACATACCATGGCACCCGCCACGTGCCACCAGCCCATCAACCACCCATTTACACTAATCTTACATCAACCCAATGTATTAGCTTCTCCCCACTTTCTCATCAACTCTCCCCCAGATTCTGCCGCTCCCTGCACACTAGGGCCAATTTCCAGTTGGCCAACTTGCATGCCTTTGGGATGTGGGAGAAAAATGGAAAACACCAAGAGGAAAGGGAGAACATGCAAACTCCACACAGGCAGCATCAGAATTCAGGATTGAACCAGATCTGTGTCACGGCTCCACGAGCTATGAATTCTAGTCTACTTTAGTTTATCATTGTCAGATGTCCCGAGGTAAAGTGAAAAGCTTTTGTTTGCGTGATATCCAGTCAAAGAAAAGACGAGACATGAATACAATCAAGCCCTTCGCAGTGCACAGACCAAGTATAAATGTTACAATATTCAGTGCAAGATCTAACGAAGTCCTATTAAAGATAGGTCAAAGGTCTCCAGAGGTAGATGGGAGGTCAGCTGATGAAAAGACCGTTCAGTTAGCTGATAACAGCTGGGAAGAAACTGTCGCTGAATCTGGAAGTGTGCGTTTTCACACTTCACACTTCTGTACCTCCTGCCTGATGGGAGAAGGGAGAAGAGGGAGTGGTTGAGACAGGTCCTTGATCTTGCTGGTGGCCTTGCGGAGGCAGCGTGAAGTATATATAGGTGGAGTCAGTGGCGAGCAGGTTGGTGGGTTAGTTGGCCGTGGTGAACTGCCCCGTATATGTGTAGAGGTGAGAGACAGAATCCGCGGGAGTCGATGAGAATGGAGGGAGAATAGGTCACGAGGGAAACTAACGGGAGAGTGAGACTGACTGAGCCAGCATTTACCTAACTTCAGTGGCCTCCTTCAATGGAGGAAGAAGGAAATATGGGAACAGATAGGTTTTAACCCAATTAACCCACCAACCTGCTCGCCACCGACTCCACCTATACTTCACGCTGCCTCCGCAAGGCCACCAGCAAGATCAAGGACCTGTCTCAACCACTCCCTCTTAAGAAGTAAAATAGTTTGATTTGTTTGTTCACATCAAACAGGAGAAGATGTAAACCTTATCATTTAACGTTATTATGCCAGACGTTTAGAGGCTGAACCACTGCAGTAAATAACATTGATCTGAGTGCACTCCATACTTTCCGTTTGTCCTGGCTCAGAGCATCATGAAACACATCCCCATCCAGCAGGCATCCATCCAGGTACTGCACTCGCTCCTGCAGCTCGGACAGCCTTTGCTCGGCCTTGGCGGAGCGCTGCACTGCAGCTTGGTGCAAGTCCACCTGCTTCTCCAGCTGCGCCGTCAGCTTGCTCCCATTGTCTTCCAGCTGCGACACGGCCTGGCAAGGACAATAGGAGCACACCGTTAAAACCAAAGATACTAGAGGAGCAAGATAGACCACTCCACCCCAAAAAAACGCAGTACGTCACGGCGCCATTTTAGTCGGCAGAAACTTGCAGAAACATTTAAAAAGAAAAATAACAAACATCTGCGAATTGACAGATGAGATTACATTCTGCATTTTTATGGCATCATCACACATACTGTTCCCCCAAAACACTGATTACACTGCGAGAGGCATAGCGAACGGCGGGTTTGGCCTACTAAAATGGCGGACGTTCTGCTCCTTTGCCTAATACACTTCGGTATATGCGATTTCAATGGAGTGGTCCATCTTGTTCCTCTAGTATATTTGATTAAAAACCCCTGTCACGCATCCACGCTGGTGGGACCTCATGTGACAAGAGAGCTCACCAACACAACCTTTCTCGAACAAAACCTGAAAGCAAACAGTAGGAGGTGAGGAAAGATGGCATCCCACTCCAGGGAGGGAGACAGAATTGTGTGGGAAGGAACTGCAGATGCTGGTTTACATAGAAACATAGAAAAATAGGTGCAGGACTAGGCCATTCGGCCCTTTGAGCCAGCACCGCCATTCAATATGATCATGGCTGATCATCTAAAACCAGTACCCCGTTCCTACTTTTTCCCCATATCCCTTGATTCCTTTAGCCCCAAGAGCTAAATCTAACTCTCTCTTGAAAGATAAATACAGAATGCTGGAGTAACTCAGACAGCATCTCTGGACAGAAGGAATGGGTGATGTTGCAATGGTTGTAAGCTGCTTACAACCCAGTGGTATGAATATCGACTTCTCCAACTTCAAGTAATGCTTGCTTTCCCGCTCTCTCTATCCCTCCCCCATCCTAGTTCTCCGACCAGTCTAACTGTCTTCCTGGTTAAATTTTATCATTGTATGCTTCGTTGTCACCATCCCCTAGCTAACAATTTCCTTCTCTTTGTCCCCTTTGATGTCTCGTTTTCACACCTTACCCTTCCATAACCCTGTGTCTCCCTCTCCCCTGACGTTCAGCCTGAAGAAGGGTCTCGACCCAAAACATCATCCATTCTTTCTATCCAGAGATGCTCCGGCATTTACTCCAGCATTTTGCGTCTAACTTCAAGGAGACAGAAATGTTGAGCTGGAGTTTCAGCCAGATCTGCCCTGGTCTTACTAAATGGTGGAGCAGGCTCAAGAGACCGAGTGGCTGATCCCTGCTCTAAATTTGCATTGAAATCAACTTAGGGAACGATGGAGATGCTCAGTTATTCAATAGTGAGATATAATAAAACAAAATAATTATTGTCAGGCTTCCCACGTCAGGTATAGAATTTAGATACTATGAACTGCAGATGCGGGTTTACGCAAAATATCACAAAGTGCTGGAGTAATTCGGCGGGTCAGGCAACGTCTCTGGAGAACATGGATAGGTGACGTTTCGGGTTGGGACCCTTCTTCATACCGAAGGAAGGTCCCAACTAAAGAAAGTTACCTATCCATGTTCTCCAGAGATTCTGCCTGATAGCAACTCACTATCAAAAATTCTGGGACATGTAATAACAAATTCACTCTTTATGAAATTTATGTGGGTTAAAAGAAAAATAAAGATTTTTTTCTACAACGCTGGCGATGCGGCTTCACATTGTAAAAAATGAGGATACAGATCGACTCCTTGAAACGTGACCCCTTTCCGTGACACAGGGGTCACCTGTAGTCATGTCTGTGTCTGGTATCCAGGATCATCTCCCATATCAACCTCTTTCTAATCCATAACAAATGGAGACGTGGAGCGTAAGATCATCAGGCACAGGAGTCCCTTGGCTCTCCATTCAGTTGGATCATGGACTAGAATTTACTTCTCACATTTACCGCGCACATACGTATAGCCTTTCCCCCTGACTGGGTAGCATGCACCAAAAAGCTTTTCACTGCACCTCGGTACACGTGATAATAAACAACACTAAACTAAAACTAAAAAGCTACAATTGCTGTCAGAGCAGTCCCAACGATCACATTCTCCACACTCATTGCCCTGCAACCTACTATCTCTTAGCTGCTTGTCACTTCCCCCTCCTGCCACCCAATCCTCCTGCCATTCACCATGTAAGGGTGGGACTAGTGTAGCTGGGACATGTTGGCAAGTCGGGCCGAAGGGCCTGTTTCCACACTGTCTCACTCTATGACTCTCTATGACAATAAACTTGATTTGACTTGACAGCATTGTAACATGTAAAATTCATCTGCATTTCAATCTCTTTAGTTAGGAATAGGGGTCAAGGAAAGAGCGTTCATGTCGCGGCCCTGTTTCCGCCAATCTTTCCACCACTACACACAAGAAGCGCAAGACGCCATTGTTTGCAGAAACATAGAAACATAGAAACATAGAAAATAGGTGCAGGAGTAGGCCATTCGGCCCTTTTGAGCCTGCACCGCCATTCAATATGATCATGGCTGATCATCCAACTCAGTACCCCGTACCTGCCTTCTCTCCATACCCCCTGATCCCTTTAGCCACAAGGGCCACATCTAACTCCCTCTTAAATATAGCCAATGAACTGGCCTCAACTACCTTCTGTGGCAGAGAATTCCACAGATTCACCCCTCTCTGTGTGAAAAAAACGTTCTCATCTCGGTCCTAAAAGACTTCCCCCTTATCCTTAAACTGTGACCCCTTGTTCTGGACTTCCCCAACATCGGGAACAATCTTCCTGCATCTAGCCTGTCCAACCCCTTAAGAATTTTGTTAGTTTCTATAAGATCTCCCCTCAATCTTCTAAATTCCAGCGAGTACAAACCGAGTCTATCCAGTCTTTCTTCATATGAAAGTCCTGCCATCCCAGGAATCAATCTGGTGAACCTTCTCTGTACTCCCTCTATGGCAAGAATGTCTTTCCTCAGGTTAGGAGACCAAAACTGTACGCAATACTCCAGGCGTGGTCTCACCAATGCCCTGTATAACTGCAGCAGAACCTCCCTGCTCCTATACTCAAATCCCCTCGCTATGAATGCCAACATACCATTCGCTTTCTTCACTGCCTGCTGCACCTGCATGCCTACTTTCAATGACTGGTGTACCACGACACCCAGGTCTCGTTGGTCACCCAGATGACCGAGAAGTCACCGAGACGTGTGTTCAGCTCTGGCTGAACCATTTCTAATCTTGTGACGTGGACCCGATGAGAAGTTAGGAATACAATGGTTCGTCATTTACTCACAAAACCACTGGGCTTCACTAACTTTACTTTCCGTGAATCCATGCTTTTGAAAGTCCCAACAATCAAACTGCATCCTTTGACTTTACTAATATTTCAGTCCCATATTCTCAAATACAACATCTTGCTTGCAGCTGCACCGTCACAGGCACTTCGACTCAGACAACACACTATTGTACTGTTGACATTATTTGATTACTTTGTCCTTGTTGGGCAAGGTCGTGATTAGTCTTAAACTACCTAATAAATCTTTGTGACCACAGCCCTTATGGGGCAGCTTTATATGGACTGAAGATCAGTTCAGGACTGTTGCTGGTTATCTCAGTCTTGTAGATTACTGCTCAATGCTACAATGCAAAGTCGCACCCAGATTCCATACTGGAAATGGAGACATCATCTACTTTTCCTTCAGCCCGTGGGTGCACGTAAAGCAAGGCCGGGCATCCATCTACATCTCCCAAAGTGCAGGTAATCATAGACTCCACTCAAGACCTTACAGAGACCTTTCTGGCAACTTATTGCCAGGAGCATCAGACAATAGACAATAGACAATAGGTGCAGGAGGAGGCCATTCGGTCCTTCTGGCTCTGACCGTGGAAGACCTTGGTGGACCCTGTACAATATGGAGTCTGCCTCTTGCATGCGCTGTTCTTCATTGGCCATCTCAACTAATCACCCCTCTCACGAGGTTACATCCTGCACTCTGGTATTTTTTTTGCTCTTTACTCTATCAGTTGCACTTGAGTATGTCTCGATTGCATTTGTGTTTTGTATTATGACAATAGACAATAGACCATAGGTGCAGGAGGAGGCCATTTGGCCCTTCGAGCCATCACCACCATTCACTGTGATCATGGCTGATCATCCACAATCAGTACCCCATTCCTGCCTTCTCCCCATATCCCTTGACTCCGCAATCTTTAAGAGCTCTGTCTACTCTCTTGGAAGCATCCAGAGAATCGGCCTCCACTGCCTTCTGAGGCAGAGAATTCCACAGATTCACAACTCTCTGGGTGAATAAGTTTTTCCTCATCGCCGTTCCAAATGGCCTACCCCTTATTCTTAAACTGTGGCCCCTGGTTCTGCACTCCCCCAACATCGGGAACATGTTTCCTGCCTCTAGCGTGTCCAATCCCTTAATAATCTTATATGTTTCAAAACGATCCCCTCTCATCCTTCTAAATTCCAGTGTATACTTGGAGACCAAAACTGCTCACTGTACTCCAGGTGCAGTCTCACTAGGGCCCTGCACAACTGCAGAAGGACATCGTTGCTCCTATACTCAACTCCTCGTGTTATGAAGGCCAACATGCCATTAGCTTTCTTCACTGCCTGCTGTACCTGCATGCTTAGTTTGAATTATCTGAATTAATTGGCTCGCACGCAAACAAAGACTTTTCACTGCATCTCAGTATGCGTGACAATAATAAACCAATAACAGGAGGGGCTCGGCCCCGAAAGGTCACCTATCCCTTTTCTCCAGAAATGCTACCTGACCCGCTGAGTTGCTCCAGCTTTTTGTGTCTAACTTCGGTTTAAACCATCAGCATCTGCAGCTCCTTCCCACACCAATACATCAGTGCCTGAGTACCTCTGGAGCGGGAACACAATGCGTCCACTGTTATGCTTCAAGCCTCTGCAAATCAAGGGCACAACAGGGGCCGGCCGGTCTGCTTTGCTGACACACGAGGACAAGATTTTTATTTAACTTTTGGTTTTCCCCCGTTAATTTTGATAATGCTATTTTTGAATCAATAACACTTAAAAGGGGTCTTGGCTTTAAAGACCAAAATAAATTACAGAAGATAAAAAGGCAGTGAAATGGATTAGATAAAACCAGGAATACAAGCCAAATGTACGCAGCCTTATTTTACCCTTTAAGCCCAGTATTATTGGTGTGAATCTGTACTGCACCCTGCTACGGCCGATACATCCCTCCACTAAGGCGAGCTGTAGTCTGCTGGAGTCATGGAGCATCAGTAAAAAGAAAAGGCAGGTTAATAGTTCAGGTGTGTGCTCGCCATTAGACCGAAAGCTGCTAGTGCACCACTATTTCAGAAATAAAGAACAAAATTGAAGACTCGTAATCCACCGACTCCCTCTCATTGATGGGTCTGCGGATTCTCTCCTCACCTGCCTGGCATTGTTTAATTTAGTTTAGTGTAGAGATACAGCATGGAAACAGGCCTTTCGGCCCATGAGTCCATACTGGCCACTGATCACATTATAGGTTTATAAGACAAAGGCGCAGAATTAGGCCATTCGGCCCATCGTGTCTACTCCGCCATTCAATCGTGGCTGATCCAATTTTCTCTCTGTACCCCATTCTCTTACCTTCTCCCCATGTCCTTTAACACCCTTACGAATCAAGAACCTATCAATCTCCACTTTAAAAATAAGTTCTACATTCAAGTGAAGAAACGTCACCCATTCCTTCTCTCCAGAGATGCTGCCTGTCCTGCTGAGTTACCCCAGCATTTTGCGTCTACCTTTAATTTCTACATTATCCCACTTTCTCATTGACTCCATACACACTAGGGGCAATTTTGCAGTGGCCAATTAACCTACAAAACCACACAATATTGGCTGTGGAGGCCAAATCATTGGGTGTGTTTAAAGCGGAGATTGATAGATTCTTGATTAGTACGGGTGTCAGGGGTTATGGGGAGAAGGCAGTAGAATGGGGCTGAGAGGGAGAGATAGATCAGCCATGATTGAATGGCGAAGCAGACTCGATGGGCCGAATGGCTTAATTCTGCTCCTGAATCTTATGATCTTGTGAAACTGGAGCACGTGGGGGAAACTCACACAGTCACGTGGAGAACGTGCAAACTCCACACAGACAGCACCTGAGGTGCTTTCTCCATTTCATCAGCAACAGTGCTTATGCAACTTTCAGCCTTGAGTTCTGACCAAGAATACACATCCAAATATTTAGCCTGTTTGCTTAACCACGCAATGTGTATTTTCAACATTTCAACTTTAATTTAAGGTTTGTATTACAGTTCGTTTTTTCCTCTTTTTGAGAACTTTGCTGAGGAATGTTTTAATAGATTTTATGAGCACTTAAGCACTGTCTGCCTAAACTGGGGGCCTGACCAGATAACAACCAACATCTGGGGCACTCCCACATGCAAAGTACTGAATAAACAATTTCAGCCCTCTCCAAACATTGCATCATTGTCACAAAATAATGTGGTTTATTTTCCTTGCAGTGAACCCCTCAAGGCTGACGATACCAGACAAGCCGTAAAGATTTTAAAAAATGATGATCTGAGAATAACATCCAGCACAAGCGGTCGAGTTCCAGCGATAGAGTTGCTGCCGTACAGCGCTTGCAGCGTCAGAGACCTGGGTTCGATCCCAACTGTGGGAGTTTGTACGTTCTCCCCGTCAGTTTTCATAAGGTCATAAGGAATAGGAGTAGGATTAGGCCATTCGGCCCATCAAGTCTACTCCGCCATTCAAACATGGCTGATCTATCTCTCCCTCCTAACCTCATTCTCCTGCCTTCTCCCCATAACCTCTGACACCCATACTAATCAAGAATCTACCTATCTCTGCCTTCAAAATATCCCCTGACTTGGCCTCCACAGTCTTCTGTGGTAAAGAATTCCACAGATTCGCCACCCTCTGACTAAATACATTTCTCCTCACCTACTTCCGAAAAGAACGTCCTTTAATTCTGACCTGTTTTATTTTCTCTAGGATATTCGGTCTCCTCCCACACTCCAAAGACATACAGGTTTGTAGGTTGTGTGCAGGAAAGAACTGCGGATGCTGGTTTAAATCGAAGATAGACACAAAATGCTGGAGTAACTCAGTGGGTCAGGCAGCATCTCTGGAGAGAAGGAATGCCCATCTTCTCCGCCATTCAATCGTGGCTGATCTTTCTTTCGCTCAACCTCATTCTCCTGCCTTCTCCCCATGACACTAATCAAGAATCTATCAATCGCCACCTTAAAAATGTCCATTGACTTGGCCTCCACAGCTGTCTGTGGGAATGAATTCCACAGATTCACCACCCTCTGACTAAAGAAATTCCTCCTCACATCCTTTCTAAAGGTACGTCCTTATATTCTGAGGTTATGGCCTCTGGTCCTAGACTCTCCCACTAGTGGAAGCATCCTCTTCACATCCACTCTATCCGGGCCCATCAGATCCCTTCACAGGGATTATACATGTGGACACCCATTGTACCCACTGTTAATCAATAGACAATAGACAAAAGACAATAGGTGCAGGAGGAGGCCATTCGGCCCTTCGAGCCAGCACCGCCATTCAATGTGATCATGGCTGATCATCTAAAACCAGTACCCCGTTCCTACTTTTTCCCCATATCCCTTGATTCCTTTAGCCCCAAGAGCTAAATCTAACTCTCTCTTGAAAGATAAATACAGAATGCTGGAGTAACTCAGACAGCATCTCTGGACAGAAGGAACCAGTACCCCGTTCCTGCCTTCTCCCCATACCCCCTGACCCTGCCTTCTCCCCATACCCCCTGACCCTGCCTTCTCCCCATACCCCCTGACCCTGCCTTCTCCCCATACCCCCTGACCAACCAATGGTAGACTCTTGCGCTCAATGGGTTAAGTCACTGGTGCCCGAGACTAGCAATCAACACCTGCCCTGGACAAAATAAAACACGATGGTTTCTATCAGGAGCTAGCGACAGATTGCTGAATCTTGTGCAATCTGATGAGCTCAGTCCATTTACGAGCTCCCTGCTTCACATGTATCTGATGATAATAATTCACTTAAAGGAATGTTGTGGATAGGGGAGGGTGAGAGCGCACATGTAACATATTAGAAGAGTACACTGTCTACATGATTTGCAGCAGAAGGGATAGAGTCATTTAAGGTGAGCAGCCACATAGACTGTCTGTTCAAAAGGATGGAGGTCGATATGGGAGGTGATGAAAGCAAGTTGAGTGGTCAGGATAATCAGGCGCACAGCAGGGAGCGAGGCAGGACTTTTTTTTTTTACAGATACAGCGCGGAAACAGGCCCTTCGGCCCAACGAGTCCACGCCGCCCAGCGATCCCCGCACACTAACACTATCCTACACACACTAGGGACAATTTTTACATTTACCCAGTCAATTAACCTACATACCTGTACGTCTTTGGAGTGTGGGAGGAAACCGAAGATCTCGGAGAAAACCCACGCAGGTTCACGGGGAGAACGTACAAACTCCGTACAGACGGCGCCCGTAGTCAGGATCGAACCTGAGTCTCCGGCGCTGCATTCCCTGTAAGGCAGCAACTCTACCGCTGCGCCACCGTGCCGCCTGTTGGATTGGGTCGCAGTTATTTCAGTGCGAG
Organism: Rhinoraja longicauda; assembly: GCF_053455715.1. NCBI lineage: Eukaryota > Metazoa > Chordata > Chondrichthyes > Rajiformes > Arhynchobatidae > Rhinoraja > Rhinoraja longicauda. Next base: position 56,674,122 of record NC_135961.1, on the reverse strand, counting down.
AGGACTGGCACGTAAGGGACATGCCTTAACCAACAGCGACCTCGTGGTTAGCTGCAGGAGGCACCCTCCCGGGACAGATGCGGTAGTCGGCTCGGAGAGGGACCTCAGGTCGGGCTTACCTAGACTCACCTGGATTCAGGAGCGCTTAAGGAGTTCCAACACCTGGACTGGTCTTTGCACTTTGAACTGTTTGTGTTTTCTGGGTTTACTTTTAATGGCACCCAAATTGTGGCAGCTGTGTATTTGTGGTTGTGCAAAAGAATGTCACTGTGCTGTGCGTACATGCCAATAAAGGACCATTGAACCTTTGCACAGTGGATTAACTCAGAGCGTGGATAGGCATGTGCGACTGGGACATTTTAGCTGTTACCAAAACCTGGCTAAGGGAGGGACAGGACTGGCAACCATGTTCCAGATTAGAGGTGATGCAGACAAGACAGAGGTGGGAGTAAAAGAGGATGGGTTGTTGCTTCGTGTAGGAAGGAACTGCAGATGCCGGTTTAAACCAAAGATAGACACAAAATGCTGGAGTAGCTCAACGGGACAGGCAGCATCTCTGGAGAGAAGCAATGGGTGACGTTTCGGGTCGAGACCCTTCTTGTCTGATTATTGCTTCACTGATTAAAGAGAACATCACGTCAGTTTGTTGTTAACTAAGCAATTAATCAGGGTATCCTGGTGTGAGTTACCAAGGAAGGTGATGGGGAGAAGATCAATGATTCGCAGGAAGAGAGAGAGAGAGAGAGGGGGAGAAGATCAAAGAGAGAGAGAGAGAGAGAGAGAGAGAGAGAGAGAGAGAGAGAGAGAGAGAGAGAGAGAGAGAGAGAGAGAGAGAGAGAGAGAGAGAGAGAGAGAGAGAGAGAGAGAGAGAGAGAGAGAGAGAGAGAGAGAGA